>NW_018164820.1:522875-554105 GCF_001263595.1 Phalaenopsis equestris
CTTAGCAAAAGAGTCAGTATACCTAGGCGATACAACTCCCCAACACTAGGTGCTACCATAAGTTCCTACTCAAGTGACACTCTAAAGAGAAATAACTTTATCACTTATTTTAATTAATAAGAAATAGTTTTTAAGGTTATAAAATAATCAACAACACAAGAAATTTTGCATGAAAAAATTATGAAGCTTCAATTCTTGTCTCTTTACAAGTTTGAATATCTTACTAATTAGTTTGTCTCAAATACATATATGTAAATTACTCAAGTTTGTAGATTGTCTAATTTTGGGATGATGGAATCTTTATTTTTGTTTTTTTTCTTTTTTTCCATCATCCATGGCGTTTTCTATATCACTCTATATGTAATTTTACAAGAATTTTTTTACATGGAATTTTTCATGGTCATTGTAACCATTGTAGGATTTATATTGTGTAGTAATCGGTACACACTGAAGTCATTCACGAATGGCATGCATCCAATTTTTGAGACGGCCTTTTCTGTTCTAATATGTATGAAAGGTTTGATATGAAAAGAAAAGGCATAGTTGTCTGTCCGTTGTACTGATCTTTCTTAAAATAAACTAATATTTTTAAATGTCACATTTATCGATGATCATTTTAAAGGTACACACCGTGATTTTATATAGTGGACAAAGACATTTGTTTTTTTTTCCCAATCTAAGCGGAACATTTTGGCATCATGCTAGTATTAACTCCTAAAACCTATTATTTTTCAGGTTCGTGGCTTTTTAGTTGTTTAGGAAAAAGCATAGAGCTTTGATCTGCTTGAACTAAATAAATATTTCATTTGACAAAATAGTAGATTTACTTTGGGAACGTGACCTTCCGTTTAAAGGCCAATATAAGCTTGGTTTAAATTTATATCACTTAGCAAAAGAGTCAGTATACCTAGGCGATACAACTCCCCAACACTAGGTGCTACCATAAGTTCCTACTCAAGTGACACTCTAAAGAGAAATAACTTTATCACTTATTTTAATTAATAAGAAATAGTTTTTAAGGTTATAAAATAATCAACAACACAAGAAATTTTGCATGAAAAAATTATGAAGCTTCAATTCTTGTCTCTTTACAAGTTTGAATATCTTACTAATTAGTTTGTCTCAAATACATATATGTAAATTACTCAAGTTTGTAGATTGTCTAATTTTGGGATGATGGAATCTTTATTTTTGTTTTTTTTCTTTTTTTCCATCATCCATGGCGTTTTCTATATCACTCTATATGTAATTTTACAAGAATTTTTTTACATGGAATTTTTCATGGTCATTGTAACCATTGTAGAATTTATATTGTGTAGTAATCGGTACACACTGAAGTCACACTGAAGTCATTCACGAATGGCATGCATCCAATTTTGATTAACTTTATATGTCGTCTTTTCTGTTCTAATGTGTATGAAAGGCTTGATGTGAAAAGAGAAGGCATAGTTGTTTGTACGTTATACTGATCTTTCTTAAAATAAACTAATATTTTTAAATGTCACATTTATCGATGATCATTTTAAAGGTACACACCGTGATTTTATATAGTGGACAAAGACATTTGTTTTTTTACCAAACTTAGCGGAACATTTTGTCCTCATGCTAGTATTAACTCCTAAAATCTATTATTTTTCAGGTTCGTGGCTTTTTAATTGTTTAGAAAAAATCATAGAGCTTTGTTCTGCATGGACTAAATAAATATTTCATTTGACAAAATAGTAGATTTACTTTGGGAACGTGACCTTCCGTTTAAAGGCCAATATAAGCTTGGTTTAAATTTATATCACTTAGCAAAAGAGTCAGTATACCTAGGCGATACAACTCCCCAACACTAGGTGCTACCATAAGTGCCCACTCAAGTGACACTCTAAAGAGAAATAACTTTATCACTTATTTTAATTAATAAGGAATAGTTTTTAAGGTTATAAAATAATCAACTAAACAAGAAATTTTGCATGAAAAAATAATGAAGCTTCAATTCTTGTCTCTTTACAAGTTTGAAAATCTTACCAAGTAGTTTCTCTCAAATACATATATGTAAATTACTCAAGTTTGTAGATTGTCTAATTTTGGGATGATGGAATCTTTATTTTTATTTTTTTTTCTTTTTTGTCATCATCCATGGCGTTTTCTATATCACTATATATGTAACACTTTATTTGTCCATTTGTTCATTTGATTTTACTTGTTTCCAAGAGTGTTCCATTTTTCTTAACTCTTGATACTCTTGTAGCATTATCTAATGTCAAATTAGTATCATTACATAAACAAACTTATATTTTGTATTGTAATTACTATCGTATATATATTGGATAAAGGTAAGAAGATTGTTCATGTCAAAGCGCTTGCTTAGGCATGATGTACTAATAGTGTCTGCTTAAGAGTTTTGTTAGACATTATGGCCCCACTTTGCCTCGCCTGAATGCCTAAACAAACACTTGGTTCACCTTTAACAACATTTTTTTATGGAATCATTTAAGCACTAATACCATCAAATTATACTGTCATTACATCTTACAGCCCTTTTGAAATGTTTTTTTTTTAAATGTCTTTACTAAAGATTTTAATAGGAATCATATTTCCTTTGACAAATCGACAAATCATAAATTTCAATCATCCACATTATTAGTTTTATTCTAATTATTTGAGGTGAACCTCATGACGTGCCAAGTAATACTGCATCCAAGCTGAGTTTTTCTTGATATACCAACTTCAATGTTGTAAATGACAAAAGTCACTCAATTGAATGCACAAACGAAGTTAGGTCTTAACACCGCGTACTTCTCAGCATGCACCGTTACTAATTCTTTGCATTTATATGCCAAGTAGTGATTTATTTGAGTGCCTTGATTGGAGAGGTGAAAACCAATGCCTTAAAGGTTTATGAGAAGAAATAATGTAAGATGATGGTAAAAGAGTATCATGATTTGGAGAAATGAGGATTTGTATCGAGAGACATTTTCATATCAAACACAGTTGCAAGTGCTTCAAGTTCTAGAATAGTGCTTTTTAAGAAGATGAGAATGGTTGATGAAAGGATTTCGAGTCTAGTGATGTAGAAGATAGCATAATGATGATGATAATAACTAGTAATGTAGAATATATTAGCATTAGGCTTTGTATGCTAGCTATACATGCTATAAATGTTTTTTCAAGGATAGGGAATCTGTAAGATTGTCTGTTTTAGAAACAACTGTAATTTGGGAATTGACAAAGATAATCTCCAATTAAAGCTCTGAATACCACTGTACTCCTTGTAACGCTTACTGTTTGCATTTTTTCATAGATATGAACTTTTATATTTTCATCATTGTAAAGGTGCTTTTGATAGTATATGAAACCTTAATTGTTCAGTTTCTTCTCTTTTTTATGCCTGATCAATTGATTGCATGTTACATTAGAGGATCCATGAGAAATCTATGACATTGTGTTTATGTTTCTGCAAGTCCGCATCTTGGTTCACACGAAAGTCATCCAAATTTATTTGATTGCACACAGCTGCAACAAATCATTGAAAAATGCCATGAATGCTTTATTTTTTTCCAGCTATGAATCCTTGATGCGTAAACAAGTCAAAAAGTAGAATAGAAGGAAATTAGCATTTGTAGTGGTTAATTTCTTAGTTTGCCATAAGTAATTCACAAGGCACATGAATCTGTGAAGACTAAACACGGAAATGTTTTATTCATCCAAGATGGTTTTGATTTTACGTATTCACAATAATTAAAACTTAAGTATGCTAATTTAATAGAAGTGGGCTTTAAGAATTTCTGTTGGTCATGCAATACTTAAGTATGCTATGTATGCCTGCATAATCTTCGTTAATTGGTTATTTTAATTTGGATGTTTCAAAATTTCTAAAATTGACAATTTTACTTATGTTTGCTTCAAGTCTTATGAAATTGATTAATGTCTTTTTCTTTTATTATACTTATATTTATACTTGAAGCAATTTAAAGCTTAGAATATCTACAGTAATAATTTCATCAGGATGGCTCTAATTGTGTATAAAAAGCTATTGTCTTCTGTTTGAAAAGTTGTTTTTGAAAGAAATTGTTGAAGTAGTTTCTATTATTTTTAGGCGTTTTATTTATGTGAGATTTTTTATAAATTAAAAAGTGATTTGTTATTTCTTTAAATTTTTGTGTTGCTAGCTTTCATGATCACATGACTTGAATGCTTTGCCTTTATAATATTTTGAGCCTACATCGCTAAGCTAATACCCATCAGAGTGATTTATTTTAAAAAATATGTTAACTTATTCTTAGGATATTGAGAGAATGTTGAACAAAATTAAATGAAAATGAAGAATTTGTATACTCTAGGTTACAATCACAAGGCACACTAGATAATGTGATTAAGTAATATTCACCCATATCCATGGCCACACACAAATCAAATTCTCTACTAAACCTCAGAAGAAGAGGGCATCAATTTTTGTTTTCCATGCATATATAGACAATGATAGAGCTACCACTCTATATGAAATATATTTGAGAGGGAATGCAGACAATGATAGAGCTACCACTCTATATGAAATATATTTGAGAGGGAATCTGTAAAAATGA
Organism: Phalaenopsis equestris; assembly: GCF_001263595.1. Lineage (NCBI taxonomy): Eukaryota > Viridiplantae > Streptophyta > Magnoliopsida > Asparagales > Orchidaceae > Phalaenopsis > Phalaenopsis equestris. Next base: position 527,447 of record NW_018164820.1, read on the forward strand.
GGGCTAGATATAGAGAAGAAGATGTTGCTTATGCTATTATCATCTTCCTCTCTTTTCTAAAAGGGATTTTTCCTCTCGCTCTCCTAAATTGCAATTGCTACTCCCTCGTCCCCTTCTCAAATAAGAGTTAAAAGTGTATTTTTATGTAATGGTAGGAAGTGGTGGATAGCAAGCTTGAATTTGTTAAATAGATGATGATAGATATCATTATGCAAATGTTAGGTAAAGGATGGTAAGTCATTAATTTATAAAGAGTTAGGTAGAAAACACTAGGTAAAAAAAAGTACGAATTATGTAGCAAATTATATCATCATTTTTAACAATCTTCTACTTGGAGATAAAATTTTTTATGTACCTCTTTAATGGTTGCTATTTTAACACCTCGGTACAATACCTCCATATCATTATATATGGAGGTTTATTAAGGTTTGGCAATGCTTCAATTTTTTCAGTGGCTTGTACTTCTCTGAGCATAACTATAAAGCGCCGTTTCAGATATGTAAGGAAAAGGAAATAAACAGTCAAAAGAGGAAACGAAGAAACAAAGAAGAGAAAAAGATTAGCCGGGCAATCGAGAAGAAGAGAGAGGAAGAAAGGAGGGGTCGGAAGCTGATGAGGTGACTTCACCATATAAATGAACGCGTGAGACGGGCGCTCTCAGGCGTGCAGTCAAAGAACGGAGGAAGGAAGAAGGGGTGTTGAGAGTTTTTTCTTACCCAAGTATACGACGCCGTGAGAGAATAAGAGGATCACTGCTTTTCAACATGTGAAGGAGGAAGGAGCTGCGAAAAATAGCTCTGTCTTAGCCAGTTAGAATAGAACCCAAGATACTTCCATTGATGCAAAGAGGGGTATAAATATCCATTGAAGAATATACTAGTAAGGAAACAAATAAAAATCAACTAAAGGAATAAAGGAAAGAAAATAAAAGCAAATAAAAGTAATTAATGCATGATTCTATATTAATAAATATTTAATATTCCAATACTACACCACAAGTTGAAGCATGGATGTCATTCATGTTCAACTTTGATTTGAACTCATCAAATAGTGATCAAGAAAGAATTCTTGTGAGAATATCTATCAGTTGGCCACTAGATGACACAAAAGAAACACAAATTTCCTTGGACTCGAGCTTTTCCTTAATGAAGTGATGATCAATCTCAACATGTATGGTGTGATCATGCTGGACAGAGTTATGAGCAATGCTTATGAAAGCCTTGTTATCACATTGCAATTGTAGGAGAGCGGAGACATTCATATGTAGTTCGTGGAGCATGTTGCGTAACCCGAGGATGTCACAAATTTCTAGGGACATGGATCTGCACTGCTCTTAGCAACTACAAACGACTTCTTACTTTTCCACTTGATCAGGTTTCCTCACACAAATGAATAGTACCTCGAGATTGATTGTTGATCATGGACAGACCCGACCCAATCCGTGTCTGTGTAAACTGAAATAAAACGAGAGATGTGGCGGGAAAATAATAAACCTGTGCTTGGTTTCTTTTTTAAACAGCGGAGAATCCGGTGAACAACTTAGAGGTGGTGTTCATAGGGATCATGCATGAATTGACTGACTATCCCAACTGCGAGGGCATATGTCGAGGCGTGTATGAGCAATGTAGATGAGTTTTCTTACAAGATGCTGATAGTGAGTATCGTTTACAGGAATTACATTGGGAATATCAAGAAGTTTTTCATTGGGATCCATCGGGATAACCACTAGTTTGCACAGAAGAAGATTGTTATCCATCAAAAGGTCAATCACATACTTTCGCTGAGACAACAACATCTAGCCTAACAAGTATCGGAGAGATCCTAAGTCCTTCATTTCAAAGAAAGCAGCAAGCATGCCTTTTAGAAACTTCAATGTTGTTAGATGATCATTTGTGAAAAAAAAATCGTCAACATAGGCAAAAAGGATAGCTACCGGGCCGTTGGAGGAATGACGGTAGAACAGAGGTTGGTTTGATTGAGCCTGAGTGAATCCATGACTTACCACCATCTTTGTGAATTTCCTAAATCATGCTCATAGTGATTGCTTCAATCCATAGAGGGATTTTTGCAGTATTCATGCTTGCCCCTCGGAGGTAGTGGAGTCAAAGTCTGGGGGAAGAGCCATGTATATCTCCTCTGTAAGATCGTCATTTAGGAACACATCCTTGACATCAAACTGAAATAAGGGCCAATCCAGATTCACTGTAAGAGATAAAAGGACCTGAATGGTGTTTAATTTGACAATCGAAGCAAATGTCTCCTCACTCCGTAGGTTGGTGAGTTACCACATCTTTTTGCATTAAAAAGATCCATCAGATTTAAACTTGATGCTAAAAATCCATTAGCATCTCACTGCTATTTTGGCCCAAGGAAGATCAACAATGTCTCAAGTATAGTTCCGCTGAAGAGCATTTATCTCCTCGATGAAGACAACTTTCCAGGTTAGGTCTGCTAAGGCAACCTCAATAGATGAAAGTTGATGGTTGCTCAGGGCCGCAGCAAATGCCTTGTAGGTTGGGGATAATCAGCGAAGAGAGACATAGTTTACTATGGGATGGAGAAAACCTGTCTGATGAGTACCTTATTAGAGGATCTGACTTCCTCATTTGGAATAGGAGCAGTGTTGGGGATATCGTCCGGAGGGGATTTAGGGTCCAACGAGGGCTTAGTGACTCCATAGTAGGTGCATTAGAACGAGCACATCGAGTGTAGACACGAAGAGTGAGGCGGTGTGCTGGTGAAACCAATGAGACAAAATACTCGGTGGTGGGAGAAGTGGATGGAACCTCGATGGTAGGTGAAGTGGGGGGATCATCTACATGATTAGGGTAAGGAACAATGTCCAAGAAGTCTAGTTCCCTCTCACTGAGAGCCGAGGTATGAAAGTAGGTCACACTTTAAAAAAAAAGACGACAACACTAACATAAAACTTATTTGTGGTAGGGTCAAAACACCAATACCCATTTTGAGTGGTCGAGTATCCGACAAAAACATATTTTATGGACTTGGATCAAGTTTATTTCAAGTTGGGGCCGTGTTCCGAACAAAGGTTGTGCACTCAAAAATTTTGGGATCTAAAGTGGAGAAGACCTGATCGTTAGGAAAGGAAGATCTTAAGACAGTTAAAAGGGTACAAAAGTTTTGAATTTTTTAGGTAACTTTATTCATTAGATAAATGACAGTAAGAATGCCATAATTCTATAAACATTTTGGGACATTAGAGTGAAACATAATGGAGCGGGTAACATCAAGGGGATGATTTTTTCTCTAGACTACTCCATTTTGTGAGGAGTGTCAGTATATGAGTTATGATGGAGGATGCCTTCACTTACCACGAATTCTTATAATATAGAGTTAAAAAATTCACGACCATTGTCAGTCCGAAGAAGTTGAATAGAAGTTTTGAATTGGGTCAAAATAAAGGTGCGAAAGTTTTTAAAAGTGACTGTAACTTCAGATTTATCTTTTAAAATATGGACTCATGTCATTCGAGTGTGGTAATCAATCAAAGTAAGGAACCACCGTTAATTAGTGTAGTTAGAAGTGCGAGAGGGTCCCCATAAGTCACTGTGAATAAGAGAGAAGCGAAAGATGTGTAATTGTGGGGTGGATAAAAGACACGATGATGTTTGACTAATTGATAAGTTTCATATTTGAAATTCGAAGGATTTTTATCAGTAAACATCAACAAATTTAATTGTTTTAAATACTAAAAATTGGGATTGCCGAAACGACAGTGTAAGAATATAATTGGACAGTCTGTGGACTGAGATAAACTATAACTAATGAGTGGAGTGTCATCATTCTCCGTGCTTTTGTCTTTGAAGAAGTAGAGTCTGCCAACTTGCTTTGCAGTTTCAATTATCTTTCCCGAACAACGATCCTGAAAGACAGACAACAAAGAAAAATGAGCAATGCAATCTGTCATATGTCAGCTTACTGAAAGATAAAATGTTACATTTTAGCAGAGGTGCATGTAACACTGATTCCAAAGTTAGGCTTATTTTTAAAACAATGAACTCTTTACCAGCAATGAAACTTTGAGACCCGTCACCAATTTTAACAGTATTTTTTCCTGAACAAGAATAGTATGTTGAGAAGGTTTGAGAGCTCTTAGTCATGTGGTCCGTGACACCTTAATCAATGATCCATGGACTGCAAGAGGCAAAAGAAATGAGTATCATAGAATTGATACCTTGATGAACGTGAAGGTTGATGGGCCAGAAGAGAGCGAATTGGATCCAAGCATGGTGATTATTTGCTCCATTTGACTCATAAGAGAATTAGACGATTCTGAATTGTTATGGGTAGAGTTTGGTTGTACCATGTTGGATTCACATGCTGTAATGAGACCCTTGGCAGTGGAAGATTTGGTTTAAGGTTTGGATGCAGGTTTCTCTTGGAGTTTCCAACACTTGTCACGAGTGTGGTTGTGCTTGTGGCAATAAGCACACTTGGGGTGACTAGCCCGAGGTTGAAAACTATTAGAAACCAAGGCGGATGCTTCACAAACTAAGTAGAAGCATCAAGGATGACAAGTCTACGACTCTCTTTGCGCTGAATCTCATTGAAAGCGGCACGAGTGGAAGGACAAGGATCCCGACTAATGATACGTCTACAAACTTCATCAAGATCTTTGTTGATGCAGGTTTCTCTTGGAGTTTCCAACACTTGTCACGAGTGTGGTTGTGCTTGTGGCAATAAGCACACTTGGGGTGACTAGCCCGAGGTTGAAAACTATTAGAAACCAAGGCGGATGCTTCACAAACTAAGTAGAAGCATCAAGCATGACAAGTCTACGACTCTCTTTGCGATGAATCTCAATGAAAGCGGCACGAGTGGAAGGACGAGGATCCCGACTAATGATACGTCTGCAAACTTCGTCAAGATCTTTGTTGAGGCTTGTCAGAAATTGGAACATGCTGTTCTTTTCTACAATTTTTTGGAAAAGAGATAGGTCCGCTGGAGATTCCCACGTGTAGTCATAATATATGTCGCATTCCATTCATATTGCTAATAGGTTATTGTAATACTGAGTCACAGTCCTGGATCCTTGTCTTGCGTCACGAATTTTTCGGACACCTCATAGAGTTGGCTGAAATTCTCTGAATCTGAGTAGGTATCACGAACTGCTAACCAATGGCCACTAGCGGAAGGAAGAAACATATATGATTGGCTAATCGAAGTCTCCATGGAGTTGATTAGCCACGACATGACCACAAAATTCTCCACTTCCCAGACTATATGCTGGGTTAGTTTTTGGAGGTTCATGAATCATACTAGTAAGATGACCAAATTTTCTACCTCATTTGATGAACAAAGATACAGATGGGGACCATTGGAGAAAGTTGTTGCCGTTTAGTTTATGAGTTGTGATAAAGAAGTTCGTGTTGTTTTCCCATCCTCCGGTCTGCAGAGGAACGAAGGTTGGAATTGATCCCTCGGTGGAATCAAGAATACCTTCTGATGATGACTTAGTTCTGGAGGAGTCCGTCGTGGTTTCGATTGAGCCAAACGTGATGTTAGGTTGTTGAAGCATCATAAGGTTCTTAATGCTAATGGGAAGGTATATGGCCTCAGGAAGGGGTTTATGCTGGAAGAGATCTTGTGGCCGGTTGGACGAAGGTTCCAACGATCAGATCATGTATGCTAGAAGAAATCTCTTTTGGAGGAGGGAGACTAGTTGGAGAAGCTAACCCCTTGCTGAAGTTGATACCTTGCTGGAAGAAATCTACTGTTGAAATCTGAAGCTAGAAGCTGGTGATGAAACCTTGTTGATTGTGGCCACAAATCTAGCCTTGCTGAAGAAGTCGGAGACGAAATCTTTTGCAGAAACTAAAACCTTGCTGGAGACGGGAACCTCTTTGGAGGCGGGAGACTGGAAGAGCAGATAGGAATTTGGACGGGCGACTCCTTGAACCATAGGATTCTTGCAGTTTGTTGTATCTAACAGAGGATGCCGCTAGGGACCAAACGTCAGGTTGAGGATGCTGCTGGGAACTAGACGTGAACCTGTTGTTTGCTGGACCAGGGATTATGAGAAGGTGGAGGTGCCTGCTGCTGGAACCAACAGAGGAGGTCGAGGGCTGCTGGATCTACGGTTAGGCTCTGATACTATGTTATAACTCAAGAGATTTTTTATTGATGCAAAGAGGGGTATAAATACCTATTACAAGATATACTAGTAAGAAAACAAATAAAAATAAATTAAAGAAATAAAGGAAAGAAAATAAAAACAAATAGAAGTAATTAATACAAGATTTTATATTGATAAATATTCAATATTCTAATAAGTTTACGAAAGAAGAATAAGAGAGGAACGAGCATTGTACTAAAGGAGGAAGGGTCGAGTTTGTGCGTAGGAAGCCGAAGCTAGGTTCTCGATTCAGATCTTTTGTGTGCGGAGGTGTTCGAGGCAAAGTTGTAAGGGTAGAAGAAATTTGTCCAGGTTGGGTCAAGCTTAGGGGAGTTCCCCCGTGCGATTTTGAGAGTAAGAGGTAAGGTAGAGTTAAAGTAATTATTGGATGGTCGACCTTTAAAATGACCAAACCATCTAAGACTAGTCTCTCTAATCTTGTTTGCCACTGGAGTTGCACCAACCCTTTCAATGATACATTTGTTTCATATTTTATGTCTAAGTGTCAAGCCACTCATCCACCTAAGCAATCTTATCTCTTCAACACTTAGTTTTATGCTTCTCTTTTAAAGGCCAACATTATGCTCCATAAAGCATTGCTGGTTTCACCATCTTATACCAATTTTCTTCAAGTCTAAGCAGTATTTTTTTTTCACACAATTGGCCCGATGCTTTCCTCCACTTTAACCATCCAACTTGAATTCTATTAATAACATTCCCATCTATATCACCATCACTTTGAACAGTAAACCCGAGACATCTAAAATGTTGACACCTTTTAATGATTTGATCACCCATTGTTACAACTCCGTCACTAGATTTACTACTACTAGAATTACATTCAATGTATTCAGTTTTAGATCTACTCAAATGAAGACCTTTAGACTCTAATTTAGACCTTTATAATTCAAGTTTTTCCAGAACTCTTTCTTTAGTTTTATTTATTAGAAGTTGCATCCTTTTGTAAAAGTCCAGTAAGAGCATCCAAACTAAAACAAAAAGATATGGGCTTAAAGCTGATCCCTGATGCAGTCCAACTAAAATAGGAAAATGCTTGGTCACTCTTCTTTTTGTTTGAACACAAGTAACAACTCTAGTATACAATTCTCTAATGATTTGAATATATGTCATATCGACACCTTTCATTTCTAGAACTCTCCAAAGAACTTCTCTTGGAACCTTATTATAAGCTTTTTCTAAATCAATAAAAATCATATATGGATCCTCCTTATTCTATATGTACTTCTTCATCAAACATCTCAATAAATGTGTAACTTCCATAATAGACTTGCCCGACATAAATCTAAATTGATTATGAGAAATTTTTGGTTCAAGTATTAACCTATGTTTAATAACTCTCTTTTTTATGTATGACACATTAACTTACTCTCTTCCTTAATTTTAATGTATGACACATTAACTTAGTACTTGTATAATCTGCACGTTGTTGTGCTTTCTCTTTATTCTTAAAAATGTGGACCAAAATACACTTCCTCCACTCATACTTCTTTTTTGTTTTTGAAATAATAGTAAAAAAATTAATAAGCAAAGAAGCTTTTAAGGGTCTGTTTGGGGCAGCTAGAGCTTATTCAGCTTATCCAAATAAGCAGCTTATCCCGATAATCTGTTAATAAGCAGTTTATCAGGAGCTTATCCTAATAAGCTATCTGGCTGTTTGGTTTGTGCGTTCCGAAAACAACTGATTCTAGATAAATGATCATTTCGCCTTTGTTCTGGATAAACTGTTAGCTGCTTGGTTTGGACATTTGAAAAACAATTTATTTACAGGTTTTTGGTAGATAAAAGACCGTTTACACATTATAAAATTTAATTTTGAAAGAATTATTTTTAAATTATGTGTAACATAAATAATAATAAAGTAATTTACATTTTACACTAATTTTAAAATAAATTAAATGAAATTTAAGAAAAAAATAAACTCAAAGAGAAGAAAATATGCAGGAGCTAAAGAAACTGAAGTAAAGAACTTCTTATAACCCTTATTTTATTAGACAATCAACACAAAGTACAGACAAATATATATATATATATATAGATTTGTTGCATGATAAACTTGTAATTTCATAACAGTACATATTTTTTATTCTGACTTCATCTAAACTAGAGTTCAATATACCAAACTAAAACCAAAGTAACATCTCCTGAGAATCGTTGAAACACTCGAACCACAAGTGATTGTCTCCGATTGTGGCACCGTCGAACACTGTGCAATGTTGTCCGATTTGGATAACGTTGAATTTGAAGGGTTGTCTGCTCACCTGAAGAAGCCGTAGTTTTCGGGTTCATGTCTCCACATCGGGCACCTATAGAACTGCCGCCCGTAGCTATGTTGCCGGCGTGACTTTAGTAGCAAGGACGACATTCCGCAGCGGCACATCACTTGTCTGAACTTCCCTGAATACCCGGAGCTCATTGTCCTGCAATTATTAAAAAAGATAATATATCAGTAAAAAAATAGAGCGATTTCCCAACGGCACATCACTATGTCGCATGTCCAACTATTTTATAACATGTGGCTATTTATAGCCGTGGTTGCCCATGAAAACATGGGCCATCCAAGCTGCCCTTAAAATAGAGAAACCCCAAATATTCTCCACCTTACATTTTCAGTAAAATGAATGGTGGGATGGAAGCCTACCTGCAATAGTTAACAAAGCTTTGAAACAAACTATTTTTCATAACAAAAACTGCCTTTAGGAGAAATGAATGTAAAAATAAAAGAAATGAATGTATAAAGAGTGCACAATTCTAGGAAATAATCACAAGAGTGCAACACCTTTCCACCTCAAGTTTCACAAGATGAATCAGACAATCATATAGAAAATCAAGATTAAAATTTATGGCTTCTCATTAATCGAAACCTCACAACAGCCATGTTTTCCACCATTTCTCCTTCAATCCTTCCCTATATCATCCATCTCACTACAACAGCTGAAATTTGGAACAGCTTGGCAAAGCAATTTCAAGCCAACAACAGATCACGTGTAATTCAACTCAAAAATGAATTACATAACATAACTATGAGAACCACCAATGAATCAATTCCTTACTTATATTAAGAACCTGGTAGAACAGATAGCTACTGCCGGCTCCAAAGTAAACAATGAGGAAATAATCATGAGTACCATAACCAGCACCTGCTTGCACAAAACCAATCTTCAATACCAAGCAAATCCCACAAACTCAACTGCTGCTCTCGCCAGTCAACTCTAACCTCAGTCACAACAATGGGTACTCCACACCGGCGCTACGACACATCTAACACCAAATTTGGATAATCTCCACTACCGGCACTGATCAAGTGACTGTTGGCACATTAAACCATTTATAGCTCAAATAGTAATATTAACCATTCAAGAAATTGTAATATTCCAATAATCAATCATGAGCACAGTGCATCTACAGCACAAATAGTCACCAATAAACATATAAAGATTATTAAGTCCGGCACTCCAACTTAAAAGCAATAGGGGAGCATTATCTAAAGAGCATTAATCATAACAATAACAGGTGATTTGTTCTTAATTGAGGCCTTCAAAATATTTAAATTGCATGATTTTGGACTTAAGAAAGAAAAAATTAATTCAAATGCCAACTAATAACTTACCCAACTGATCATGATACTGAAGCAATATGCCTGTGGAAACTGTTTGTTATGTATAACAGCCATTTATATTTAACTATACAGTGCAATTTCTGCAGTTAATTGGATCATCAGTATCTTCCAAATTCTTCAATTTCTTACATGTCCATTACTCTAAGTAGATACACAAGTTTGATGCGACAATGTATAGATAAAAGATTTACATGTGAGGAAGAATGATCATATCCTTTTTCTTAGATTTAAACAGGACTGCCATTGATTGCTGCAAAACAAGAAGACATTTCATAATATGAAATATAAATATGGATAACTATAATAAAATCAAACCTGGGCACTAATCTCATTGGATCCCCTTTGAAGGTTGCAAACAGGATGGTTTGTAAGATACAAGTAGATAAATAAGAAGAAGAGAAGCATCTAAACCGTATAGTAAATGTGGCATTATACAAAAATTTAAGTAACAGATATCATGATATACCACCCAATTCTTATGAAATTACATATCTGACACGAATAGTTTTCATTCTTCATTTATATCCTTCAAATCTTTCGTATCACATAAAAAATGCACTATTTATATATTAAAAGGTGAAATACACCTTCTCAAATAGGGTAGGTGGCCTGAATGACGTATAGGTGTTAACCAAGTGAGTGGTATTTATGTAAATCTTCCTTCATTTTTTCACTCAGTTACCATGGCTTACATTAGAAATTCCAAAAGATGTTTTTTTTGTGGCAAAAGCATTACGTGCAAATAACACTTCAAAGCCAAAACCACATCATAGCAAATGCAAGAAAATGTATATATCACATCAAAAAATTTATGATTAGTGATTGTTGAATACGCATTTGTCCAGGGGTTACACCCAAGGAATACATCATACAACGGGATAAAGAGATAGAGAAAGCTTTAAAACAAATTTCTGCAAACCTGAAGGCTCTACATGTCTTCCTATCACCAATAGCTACAGAATCAACCTGAAGGCTCTACGTAAGAAAAAGTCTGAGGCTACCTTGAAGGAGATCGAAGGGGATGACATTGGCAAGATTCACAATGCATGCAAATCTCTTCTTCCCCTATATGCCGCGCTCGGTAAGGCTGATGACGTAGAAGAATTTGGAAAGTTTGTGAACATAATCCCCGATTAGAGGAATGTTCTGCGGCAATAGAGGCTTGGGGCAAGTTGGGCAAAGTAGAAGATGCTGAGAAAGTTTTTGAGAAGATGATTAGTGAGCATCGTACCGCTTGAAAAACCTTGATCATTTCCGTCAAATGGAAAAAGCCTGGTGACTGCCGCTGCCGCTGTCGACGAAACATCAACCCGAACGAGATCGGGAGATCGACGCGACGTTGAAATATCAACCCGAACTAGATCGGGAAATTGGCAAATCGAAACATTCTCTTACAATGTCGAGATTGGGAGATTGGCGAGGGAGGAGAGGGAGAGGAGAAGGGCACGGGAGTAAAATTTTACCCGAACATAATTGAAGACGTGGAACGCGGAGTCGATCCCGCGTCCGCATCTATTAAGTATCACACAATCATGTTTTGAGATAAGCTATTTAAACGTGTAAAACAAACGGGACGACGACATTTTTAAAACACCACCGCAGCAAATAAGCTGCCCCAAACGCACCCTAAATCTCTTAAATATTTCCACACTTTTATTGGGATACCATTAGGTCCTACTAATTTTCCACGCTTGCTTTTCTTTAAAACCTCTTCAACTTTCTTTTTACTAATGCGACAATAAAAGTAAAAGTTTTATTATTATTATGATATTAAGATCTATAAGGTTGGTCATATTTTCAAAAATTTCATTGAATATATTATCAAAATATCTCACCTATTTATGTTGAATATCTTTCTCTTAAGATATTTTTTTTATTTTCCTTTTTAATACACTTGAATTGAATCTTATCTTTTCTTTTCTTCTTGTTTGACTAGTTTGTACTTATATCTTTCTTTCTTTTTAATATCTAATATATTATAAAAATCATTAAAACCAAAATTCTTAGCACCAAAAATTTTTTTCTTAGACTACATACGGGTCCTTATATTTTTCCCAGTTCTCTAAGATTTTATATTTACATTAATTTTTATAACTAAACTTTTTTTATTTATTTTTTCTTGCACATTATTATTCCACCACCAATAATTTTTATTTATAAAAAAATTTTTCTTTTCATTCTCCCAGTACATATTTTTCCACTTATTTAATAGTACTTATTAATTTGTCCCATATAAAATTAGCTTCTTCATGAACATTCCAAATCTTAAAATCTTGAAGTTTACTCATAAAAATAATTTTAATCATGTTTTTTAAACGCACCCATTCAATTCTATGACAATATTTCATTGTATTTTCTATCTTTAAACTATTCATCTTAAAATCCAGAACTAATAATCAATATTGAGCACTTAAATTTTCACTTGGAATGAAATAATCTTTACATTCTCGATGTTTTTTTTTCCATAAATGGTGAAATTCAGTAATAAAAATAAAATAAAAAACTGCACAACTTGATTTTTTGCATTGTTATGTATGATAGAATGCTTTTTGAAATTTAAACTCTAAAGATTGAGAAAGCAAGAGGTAATTTATGTTGCAAATGCAATTTCTTAAGATTGTGAATTTGTATATAAGGATAACCGGTTAACCAATGCAATGTATGCCGTAAACAAGCTCAAAAGTGAAGCCTTTTAATTGAAGTTCTACTTTTTAAAGGACTTGTGATCTATGCCGTAGTGCAAGCTTTAACTTCTATTACATAAGTCTTGCTACATAGCACCTAAAAGTAAAGAATTTGATTCAATTGAGTTATATTTTTAATGCACTAAGAACAATACAATGCTTAGGTTTTCTTTTTTGTTTAAATATGCAAAGTGCAAAGCAAAATGATCGTTTTCAGCAAATATATTTATATGTTTAATGATAGTAATTTTTTTTTCTATGAAAACTATGTGATGTTATCCTTGAGGGACCTAATAGCCATTTAATTTGTTAAGTTTAGATAGATTAAAAAAAATTAGCAAATATATTTTTATGTTTAATAATGATAATGATTTTTCATGAAAGCTTTGTGATGTTATCCTTGAGGGATCTAATAGCCATTTAATTTGTTAAATTCAGGCCATATTAGATAAAAAGTTTTAGCAAATATATTTATACGTTTAATAATAATAATAATAATTTTTTTCTATGAAACCTTTGTCATGTTATCCTTGGGGGACCATCTTCACTATTAGCAACCGTGTGAGGGAACCTAATTGCAATGTAACACCGGCACTTCTAAAAATGTGTCATGCTTGTGTTAAACATTTATCGGACACCGACACTTATTGGACACGCCCTTACACATCTCCGACACTATAAAATATATATCTGAATCGAACACATCTGGGACACACCTTAGCATGCATCGGACTTGAGCTTAACACTTTCAAGAAAATGGGACACGAAAACTAGAAAGTTATAAATTTACGTATCGTCTTAATTATACCTTGTAGTCATCACCGCCCCATCCTCATCACGTTGAAGCTCTTTCTAACAATTGTCAAAATTGAGCATTGAAGGTACATCCAATATTTGTCGAAGCCGAGCATTAGTAATTTCCTTTTTAGATTTATAAAATTTTTAAGATTTTAGTAGATAAGTTGGTTTAGAATCTGAATGAACTCTTTTGAAACATATTATATCTAATTTTACAAATTAATTTTCATAAACATGATGTTTTATAATATAACTTAAATTTATGAAGTTAAATTTTATTCTTGCAAAATTTGTGTTGTGATATTTTCAATAATGAATAATGGACAAATATATTTTTATATTAATAATTAATTAAATATAAAAATCTGTTCATAATGTGTGGTTTCCTATTTTTTTAATTAAGTCGTGTCTTCGTATCTTGTCGTGTTGTGTCTGTTTCTCCGTATCTGTGTCTACGCTTCCTAGCCTTTGTAATTTAAAATGCTTGGGTAATCCTTTATTAAGTGCTTTTAAAATATGAATCTATGTGAAGTGCATTCCATATCTAAGAGATATGTGTAATTTATGTCTTTTTTAAACATATTAGTGTTACCAAATTTGCACCAAAGTGTGATGAAACTAAATATGGCACTGCATTGTAATAATAGGTGTGTTTTTATCTTTTCTTTTAGCATGTATTATCTTTCATTTATTTTGTAATTATTTGATTTTATTTTTGTCTTGGGGCTATTTTAAGGTCATGTTTGGTATGCTCGGATGTACATAGGGATTTAATGTAAACCCGCCAAACACAATTTCAGCACATTTACCTCCTGCCGTTGGCTAAATCCAAAAATTCATGTGGCGTGACGGTAATCCCGCATTTATTAAATCCAAACTTAAGGTGGATTTAAGAGAATGACTTCCTTCATCTGTTAAATCATAAAAGCAAATGCCAAACATTTTTTATAGATTTAACTGGATTTAACCTAAATAATACCAAACACAAATTTTGATTTAACATCACTAAATTTACTAAACATATGATAAGGTTGACTTTAGTAAATCCTAATCAACTTAAATCCAAGAGGCAACCAAACACCCCCTAAGTGTGACTTCATCTCATATTTCATGTAGTTAATACATATATGTTTTTACTTGGGAGATGACAAGGGTCCACTTCGGTTTACTACAATGCACTATGCTCAATGCTTTCGTTTTTGGAACAAGAAATTTTGCTCGCACTCACAGTAGGTATTATGGTTTTTGATAAATTCTGCCTTATAATGTGTTTTGAATTTTGGAAAGGTCATTAGCTAATTTATTTCAAACATATCAATGGTTGGTAATAGATCCTTATCGTCATATTTTCAAATCTCATTGCTTTTTAAAGGATTGTGGAATGTTACGTATTACCTTACATGAGCATTTTAAAACTCTTTGTTTCTATTGTTGGTTACGTGCTTGCTTTGGTTATTTTTGGATCTAATGAGGGTATTTATAAACAAAAGTTGGCAGTCATTTATCTCTGGCGCATCATGTATGCTGAAGTTGCTGAAGAGAGTCAAACGTAGGACAAGATTTTTAAAAGCGATGAATTTTACATGGGATCCTGCTATTAATGGTGGTGAACTAGTTTGTGTAGTCTGTTCTTTATGCCATAGGATAATATCTAAATGTTGCTTATAGAAATCAGAGTTCTCATTTTAAATATTCAATGCTGTTGAAGATTAAAAGGTAATTTTAGTAGTAGTAGCTATATTGACAGAGTTGTAACTATGAGTGATCAAATTATTAAAAGGTGTGAACGCTTTAGATATCTCTGGTTTATTGTTCAAAGTGATGGTGATATAGATGAGAATGTTATTAATAGAATTCAAGTTGGTTGGTTGAAGTGGAGGAAAAATATTGCTTAGACTGAAAGGAAAAATTTATAAGATGGTGGTGAGACCTGTAATACTCTATGGCACTGAATGTTTTCCTTTAAAAGAAAATGATAAAACTAAGTTAAGTGTTACCGAGATGAGAATGCTTAGGTGGATGAGTGGCTTTACACTTGGGACAAAATGCGGAATGATTATATACGTGATAGGGTTGGTGTAGTTCCAGTAGCGAACAAAATTAGAGAGTCGCCTTAGATGGTTTGGTGACATTAAACTTTGACTATCTGATGATCCGAGTATGAGAGTAGATGTTTTAGATTCAACTTGTGCTAAGAAAGGTAGCGGTAGACCTAGAAAGACTTGGGCATATTGTAAAAAAAATGATCTTAATTTATTAGAATTAAATGAAAATTGACACTCAATTGGTCGCAATGGAGAAAAAGGATCATATAGCTGACCCCACTTAGTGGGATAAAGGCTTGTTGTTGTTGTTGTTGTCATTGTCGAATGTTGTTGAAGATTGTTCTTTTTCTATATATGCTGGAGCCTTCAATTTCCCGCTACTCGATCATGTTATCAAACTGTAACTCTGTTATGTTATACGCCTAACAAGTGAATGGATGGCAAATGCGAGACAGCTTTTAAAGTTGATGAATTTTAGTTGAGATCCTATTAATAACTGTGTTGAATTAATTTGCGTAATCTGTTCTTTTGGGACCTTATGCATCATATGATATCTAATTGGTTGTTATAAAAAGTTGAGTTTTACTTTTAAATGTTCAATGCTTTTGAAGATTGTTTTCCTTCCTTCAGTTCTTTGTGACTCAATCATGTTATATGCCTAATGATGTTAAAGAATGGAACTGAAAGCAAGGTTCCTATGCCCCATTGATTGCTGAAGTACCACCATTGCAAATTTTAAATTTGTCCAGTAGGAGAAAGACTTGCATGGTTACAAAATCTTAATAGATTCGGCTGGTAGTTTATGGTTTAGAAGTATATTTTGGACTTATATCTATACATGTTTAGAAGTGACATTTCTTGCTGATTTTAATATTTTCTTTGTTTTCATTCCTTCAAATTAATGGTCTGTATGAACTTAAGCTTGCTTTCTTTGTTCCTTTGCTAGATAACAGATCATACTTTTCTTTTACAAATTCTACTTTGCAGGCCGTCGTGTTTACTGATATCAGCTTAGAGAAGGCTATTGAGTTTGATGATTATTGTCACAATCACCAACCCTCAATAGCTTTCATTAAATGTGAAATTCGAGGCCTTTTTGGAAATGTATTCTGTGACTTTGGACCAAAATTTACAGTTGTCGATGTTGATGGAGAGGAGCCTCATACAGGCATAATTGCATCGATTAGCAATGACTGCCCTGCATTTGTGTCTTGTGTTGATGATGAGCGGCTGGAATTTCAGGATGGCGATCTTGTTGTATTTTCTGAAGTGCAAGGAATGACCGAGTTGAATGATGGAAAACCTAGGAAAGTTGCAAGTGCTCGACCATATTCTTTTGTCCTTGAAGAAGATACTACAGGGTTTGGCGCATACAGCAGAGGAGGTATTGTGACACAAGTGAAGCAGCCCAAGGTCATACAATTCAAGCCTTTAAGAGACGCGTTAAAAGATCCAGGTGACTTTCTTCTAAGCGATTTCTCCAAATTTGATCGCCCGGCCCTGCTACATGTGGCGTTTCAAGCTTTGGATTCATTTCGACAAGATTTTGGACACTTCCCTATGGTTGGGTCAGAAGAAGATGCTGAGAAACTAATAGATTTAGCTTTCAAAATCAATGAGAACTTGGGTGTTCGTAAACTGGATGATATTGATAGGAAGGTTCTCTATCATTTTTCAAGTGGTTCCAGGTCTGTCTTGAATCCAATGGCAGCAATTTTTGGTGGTATTGTTGGGCAAGAAGTTATGAAAGCTTGCTCTGGAAAGTTCCATCCCCTTTTCCAGGTTAGATTTGCAGCTAGCTATGGTTCTCTTTTTGTTTCCATATCTTGTGTGCTATTAACATGCTTGTTTATGTTTATTTTTATTCTTTTTTGTATGATTTTATTTTTCTGTACAGTTCTTTTATTTTGATTCACTGGAATCACTCCCACCTGAGCCTCTGGAACCTAATGACCTGAAGCCATTGAATTCCCGATATGATGCTCAAATCTCAGTATTTGGAGCCAGGCTTCAAAATAAAATGGAAGAAACTAAAGCATTTATAGTAGGAGCAGGTGCTCTTGGATGTGAATTCTTGAAGAACTTAGCACTAATGGGAGTTTGTTGCAGCCCAAAGGGCAAGCTAACAATCACAGATGATGATGTCATTGAGAAGAGTAATCTTAGTCGGCAGTTTCTATTCCGTGATTGGAATATGGGGCAGGCAAAATCCACTGTAGCGGCAGCAGCTGCTGCTGCCATCAACCCTAGTCTCCATATTGAGGCCCTGCAAAATCGTGCTAGTCCTGAAACAGAAAATGTGTTTGATGATTCTTTCTGGGAGAGCTTGGATGTTGTTATAAATGCTTTGGACAACGTAACTGCAAGGATGTATATGGATGGAAGATGTTTGTATTTCCAAAAGCCATTGCTGGAGTCTGGGACCCTTGGTACCAAATGTAACACCCAAATGGTTGTACCACATCTTACTGAGAATTATGGCGCGTCTAGAGACCCGCCAGAAAGACAGGCACCTATGTGCACAGTTCATTCTTTTCCCCATAACATTGATCATTGTTTGACATGGGCCAGGTCTGAGTTTGAGGGCATGCTCGAGAAAACCCCTAATGAGGCTAACAAATTCTTAACTGCTCCAGGTGAATATGTGGGTGCTATGAAGGCAGCAGGTGATGCCCAGGCTAGGGAT
Source organism: Phalaenopsis equestris (assembly GCF_001263595.1). Lineage (NCBI taxonomy): Eukaryota > Viridiplantae > Streptophyta > Magnoliopsida > Asparagales > Orchidaceae > Phalaenopsis > Phalaenopsis equestris. Next base: position 545,433 of record NW_018164820.1, read on the forward strand.
CTTCTTGAGCGTGTCATAGAGTGCCTTGACAAGGACAGATGCGATACGTTTGAAGACTGCGTCAGTTGGGCACGACTCAGGTAAGTTTCATAAATTTCATTTCTTATTTACTTGGCATCATATTTCAGTTTTTTTTCGACATAATGGACGAAAATGATCCCCATATAGATGTATTTGAAAGTACTAGTCCAGCAATATAGATGTTTGAACTACTGCTGATTTTATTTTCTGTAATTTCTGGCAAGTTTAATACAGCCAAAAGGGCAGTGGTTATTCCCACTTCATTTGGTTAATTTTGTGGAAAGCGGGCTGTTAATCTTGAGCAAGTTTTTGTTTGATCTATAAGATGTTGACTATTTTGCCAGCCTTATGTCATTTAATCATGGATGGGAAGACAGCTACATCGTGATAAACTATTGCTGAGTTGTAGTGTGTTCAAAGTCATCTTTGAGGCTGTATTTTATGATGTTTTGAAAATATATGTATATTAGAAATTGAGAGTGACCGGAATGCATGCTTTTTAGAAATGCAGAAGTTTAGTTGGATGCAAATCAAATGCATTGAAGTGTTTTTTTGTGTTTCTTAGTATACATTTTAAATGCTCTCTCTTTATCTCTCTTATATTTTATTTGTACCCGAGAGGCAGCTTAGGTGAGGTTGTGTTTAGAAGTAAGGCAGTGTGAGAGAGGAAGCATTGGCAAAGACGGTTTGCAGGGAGGAGGGGGGAAGGCGGTGTGGGGGGAGGGAAGCAGACAGTGAGAGGGAGAGGACTAGTGCACGTCATGACTAAACAAGTGAGGGGGCATGAGGGTAAGCATGCAGTGCAGAGAATGGGCAACACAATTGAGGGCTTGATACCGGAGAAGCGGAGTTGGAGGCGATTCAACAAGAACAACCAAGAAAATAATCCTAGTTAAGAAAAATGAAAAACAGAACAAAGGCGAGATACACTAATCAAATGGAAGATATAAATTGCAAGAATTTTCTACTCTCACAACCGATCGGGTTATATAAATCACTAGTTAAAGGATTTGCAAAATAAGTAGACCCGGGTTGTCACCATAAACAATGGAGGGATACAGTTGCCACCACCCATAGCTGTGGTTAAGCATGCAGTGCAGACAATGGGTAACATATTTGAGGGTCCGATACCGGAGAAGCAGAATTGGAGGAGATTCAACAAGAACAACCAAGAAAGCAATCCTAGTCAAGAAAAAAAAAACAGAGCAAAGGCGAGATACACTAATCAAATAGAAGATATTAAATGCAAAAGTTTTCTGCTCTCACAACCGATCGAGATATATAAATCACTAGTTAAAGGATTTGTGAAGGAAGGAGACTCGGGATGTCACCACAAACAATGGAGGGATACAGTTGCCACCACCCAAAGCTGTGGTTAAAGACTCGTCCTCATCCAGGAGCCTCGAAGGGAGCACAGACCCTCACAAAACTCAAATGATAAAAAGACCTCCAATACAATCAAAGACCACATATTTATAATCAATAAATGGCCTAAACCTAATAAAAACAAACAAATGAAAGTATCATTTTTGCTATTAGGAGTGGGAGACAACTCTAACCCTAGAGAAAGGGCCACCGATCGACCCTTCCCTACTTGGACTGAACAAGTTCAAGGTCCCCTCCTTGCCCTGCATCAATCTACAGAGGTTGATGGAGCTTCGACCTCAAATTTCGTAGCTTCCAACTCATGATTTCAATCTGCCACGTTGAAGGTGGCAAAGTTGCTGTAACGTACCAGGATTGGAGAGTCTTTGACTTGCAACACTTGTCTCTTCCGTGGCATAGTTAAGGTTTAGATTTGGGAGGTGAAAGGGTGTATGAGATATTTAGGGCGCAACAAAAAGTATTTAGGGTTGCTGATGTTGAAATTTAGCTTAGGATTATGTCAAAGTTTCACTATGATTTGGTGGATTTAGGTTTGAGAGGTGAAATAGGGTATATGGGACTGATTTAGGGTGCATAGAAAATATTTAGGGAATTAGGGTTAGGTCAAGATTTGGATATGGTTTGGCGGGTTTAGGTTTGGTAGGATTACAGCGACCTTATGATAAAATTAGGGTTCGACTAGCTCGGATACCAAATGATATTGAAGAAGGGGGTTGGAGAATATTCAACAAAAACTACCAAGAAAGCAATCCTAGTCAAGGAAAAAAAGCCAGAATAAAAGCGAGATGCACTAGTCTAATAAATGATATAAGATATAAGAGTTTTCTACTCTCGCAACTAATCGAAATACAAAAATCACCACTCGAAAGATTGACAAAGGAAGGAGGCCTTGGATGTCACTACCACCAACGAAGAGATACAGTTGCTACTAGCTAATGCTGTGGATACAGTCTCTTTCCCATCTGGGAATCACAATGGGAGCACAAGCCTTTGCAAACCTCAAATGAACCAAATGGTCCTATTATAAGAAATGACCACTTATTTATAATCAACAAATAACGTACACCTATAAAAACAAATAGATGAAAATACCCTTGCTGTTATTAGGAGTGAGCAGGCCCTAGAGAGTGTCAACCGGCCATGCCCCACTTGGACTGAATCACCGAACCAGTCCAAGGTTTCCTCCTTGCCCCGTGTTACGCATTCTTCTGTTTATGTTATGATTAGATCTTTTACATGTTTGAAAAGAGCTCAGTGAATGCTAGTTTTGAACTCACGCAATTCTATCACCTAAGAAATATTTTCTAAAGCCATATTATCTGCTAATTTTGAACTTGTCGTTTCCCAGGTTTGAAGATTACTTTGCCAATCGCATAAAGCAACTAACATTCACGTTTCCTGAGGATGCTGTTACCAGCAGTGGGTCATCATTTTGGTCTGCACCGAAACGTTTTCCCCGACCATTGCAGTTCTCTGCTAGCGATTCAAGTCATGTTGACTTCATCTTGTCTGCTTCTATTTTAAGAGCAGAGACATTTGGAATTCTTTTACCCGATTGGGCTAATAACTCAAAGAAGCTGGTTGATGCGATGGACAAAGTTGTTGTGACTGATTTTGAACCCAAGAAGGGAGTCAAAATTGTTACTGATGAGAAAGCAACTAACTTGTCAACTGCCTCTACAGATGACGCTGCTGTCATTAATGAGCTTGTTGCAAAGCTGGAAGAATGTGCAAAGAGACTACCCCCTGGATACCATTTGAACCCTATACAGTTTGAAAAGGTATGCACTTTAATACCATTTTATATCAATATCTGCTTGTGCACCTCTTTTATGTAATGAAAAGTTTTGTTGAAGACATTTTGGTTTGAAGATAGAGTTTGCTTTCTCTTAAGCAACATTGTTTTGTCTTGGGTTATTACCTTCCAAATTATTTTATAATCATCTGAGTATTCACTTAGTCTGACTGCTTACATTTTTGGTTTTGTTGATCTACATGGGAAGTTAGAAGATTCCATCTTCAAGCACATTAAATCTTGTTTAGCTTGCGATATCTTGGTTTGAAAATGGAATACATCAGTTTTTGCAGCCATTTCTCTATCGCTAATTGTAAATTTATTTTTTTAATTGGAACTTTTAATTCTGTCTGTTGACCATGTTTTAATGGTTTTCATATGTTTATTGTAATTACAGTAAATTCAGTTTATCAATTTCTCCTGAAATCTTGGTTTTCCCAACCATCATCCCCAAAACATATATTACTATATTTTTCCACTATTATCTAATATGCTAGGAAATATACTCAGGATGATGATACAAATTTCCACATGGAGTTCATAGCCGGGCTGGCAAACATGCGGGCAAGAAACTACGGCATTCCAGAAGTTGACAAACTGAAAGCCAAGTTCATCGCCGGGAGGATCATCCCCGCCATCGCCACCTCTACGGCTATGGCGACCGGTTTGGTGTGCCTCGAGCTTTACAAAGTCATTGCTGGTGGGCACAAGCTGGAGAACTATCGCAACACTTTCGCAAATCTTGCCCTTCCGCTCTTCTCCATGGCCGAGCCTGTGGCGCCAAAGGTAATCAAGCATCAGGATTTGAGCTGGACGGTGTGGGATCGCTGGATCATCAAAGGTAACATCACCCTTCGTGAGCTTCTTCAGTGGCTCAAGAACAGGGGACTCAATGCCTACAGTATATCACATGGAACTTCCCTGCTGTACAACAGCATGTTCCTGAGGCACAAGGATAGGCTGGACAGGAAAATTGTGGAGCTTGCGCAGGATGTGTCTAAGTTGGAGGTCCCATCATATAGGCGACATCTGGATGTTGTTGTTGCTTGTGAGGATGATGAAGATAATGATGTTGATATCCCACTGATATCCATTTACTTCAGCTAATCATCTTTTATTTTATTTTATTTTTTTGTTGAGTTAGATGCTTTTTTGCTATATAGAGTAAACATTAAGGTCTTAGATGCCTCTTATGCTCGTCATTTGTGTTATTTGACAGCTTGAAGTTCTGTCTCTTTTTTAAAATGAAGTTGAGTCTTGTTTGCCCTGCTTTAAAGATGCTGTAACTGTAGCTTTATAATCTTCTTAGCAATTATATAGAATATACGTGCTGCGGCTGTATAGAGTATGTTATTTGTTTAGGTGTTAGATATATAAATATATAAGAATTGTGTGCTATGTATGTAAATGCCCTTTTTTTAAAAAAAAAATTATAGGATTATAGCGAGCTATTTAGATTGAAAAATTAGAACTAATTTGATATATTTGATCTGCTTATTTCCATGTAAATATGGTTAATGGCTTATATATTAATATAGGAATAAGAAACAAATTTGAGCAGGAAAGCCTAAAGTTTGCATCAGATAATTTGACAGATAGTTTGATTCAGGATAAAGCTTAATGTGGCAAAATATTATCATGGATGGTTATATTTTGGCTTTGAATTATATGACCCGTGTGAATATGGTTTTAAGATATCATTTATCACAATAAATTATGTAGTCTAATCTTGAAATCAAAATTGAACAACTGTGAATTATCTTTATTTTTTCAAAGATTAAGGCTCCGTTTGGGGCAGCTTGTTTGGTGCGGTTGCATTTTGAAAACTCGGCCGTGTCGTTTGTTTGGTGTGTTCGTTTAGCTTATTCAAATAAGTGGTTTGGGATATTAATAAACGCAGCCATGGGATCGACCTTGTGACCCGCATTCTTTCCTCCACTTATCACCCGCATGCCCTTAGTTCCTCCTCGCTCGACCCCCGAATGTCTTTTCCGCCCTGTGTGATACCTCTCTCGTCTCTCTCCCTCGATTGCTCCTCTCTTGCAATTAGCGTTGCCTTTCACTTCTTCTTTCTCCGATCCTTGGTTATTGTGCTCTGTATGTACTTTTCGATAGAATCATCTGCCAAACATACTTTGTTTCAAATAAAGGAAAAAAATAAAAAATAAAAATTAAATAAAATATAGAAAATAAAAAATAAAAATGATTCCAAACAGCCCCTTACACACATCAATTTCAAATGTCATTATTTTTTAGTTATAACTTATTGTGGCGAGTAGACTGTTAATTATTTATTCGATTTTAGTCAAATTTATGAGTTGTATAAATAATTTTATGAAGCTCAACAATAATCACTACTTAATGTATTGGATGCTTTTAATGGTAGATGAGTAGTGGCTATGCCCTGTGTATTTATTCAATGCCTTCAATTTTGGGCAATTATTGAGCAACTACAGAGCTTCACAACTAATTAGTAGTCATACTGTTACACTTGATTTTGGCCTTGCTAAGTAAATGTGGATAATTATGAAATATGCCTTAAATTTTATTTTCCCTACTATGCATGAATTGTAAAAACATTGAAAGATATAAATATGCAAATATCAACTTAATTAATACCTTAATTAATGTTAATTCATTAAGGTATTAATTAATCCCACATTTATCACTATTCCTACTCTCTTTTCCGCAACATGCAGCCGTGGGATGGATCAAATGGTTGAGATCAAATGGGATCACGTTAAAATGCCGCAATCCTCACGCCCCACTCACAAATTCTCTCTCGCGCAAAAGCTTTAGAGAACCCTCTTTTATGATATTTTGGACATTCATTTCCTTCCCCTTGTGTTTTGATATTTATCACAAATTCAAGCATTCCACGTGTTTCCTATTGTTGTAGCTTTGCGGGACCATCCACAAGATTATTTTTGTAGATAACAACGCTAAATTCAAGGGAAAGCTAAAAACAATCCAAAGAACGCGTCGGAAAAAGTTTATGTACGTAATCTCTAAAGCCCAATATATCTTCAACCTGAAAAACAAATAAACAAAACAAGAGATACATACAAAATGACTAACAAAAATAAAGAAAAATAATAAATAAATAATTTGGAAACAAAAGATTTTGAAGACATAGGCATAGAGATCATAACTTACTTGCATATATATTAAATGTTCTTATAGATTTTAATGGATAATAATATTAAAAATAACGATTGAAATTTAATAGATTGTTGGAAATCATCATAGCTTGACCAACTTGAACTTATGGGATAAAATCAAATATAAATATGATCTGAATTTGTAGAATAAACTAACAACCCAATTAGTTACAAAAATAATCTTGAAAAAGGCTCAAAGAAATAACTAATAAATAAAATTAAAAAGTAGCCAGGAAAGAGCTCAGAAAACAACCTAATAAACAGAGAAAGACACGGCCAAACAAAAATGGAGCAAAGCAAAATAGCAGATAGTAAGAAAATTACAAATCAGCTTCTGCAAAAATTCCAGAAAAAGGCTCCTCCAAACTAGCCAAATACAAAATAAGGAAAACTCAGAGAAAAAAATATGCTAACAGAGAAGTAGATGTAGATCACAACCAACTTAAATCAGAAGAAATACAGAAAAGGAAACATAAACTAATTATAAAGACTTAATAAAGGAAGGAAATTCGTATTTGAACTTTCAATTTTTGTGTTTCTTCTTAATTTTTCAATGAACTCTTATAGCAATGATTTCATGAGAAGTAGTAGAATTATTAAAAATTCAATTCTTTCTTTCAAACCAAATTCCATAAGCTATACACTGAATAACTAATTACAGATAGAATCTCTTATGATTATTAAAACTGATATTCTTAGCATGATATAGATTTTGAAAGAAATTACTGGCAACAATACAAATTCCCCCACTTGGAATGCATTTCAATTACATCACATTCACATTCACATCCACCATGACATGAAATGTTTGGATAGGCTTTTGGTTTAGCGGGATTTTTGGATGGGTTGTGAAAGGGTTGGTTTTGGGTTTGGGTGATGGGCTTGGATTTCGGTACGAGAGTGGCTCATGAGTGGGGTAGTGTAATTTATGAGTGTGGGGGTGACGTGAATGTGAATGTGATGTAATTGTGTGTATTATTTGATGGTAAATTTGGTGGATTAGGGTGATAGCGGGTTTTGGTAGAGGGGTGTATGAGTGTGGGTGAATTATGGTGATGGTGTTTGTGATGTGTGGCTTGTGTGTAAATTGTGTAAAGGGCATGTGATGTGGTGTATGTGGATTGCATTGGTACGTATGGGGTGTGGGTATGACATGTACATATGGGCAAGTGGTTATGATGTGTCTATTCATATGCATGTTTGTATGATCGTGGCATGATTTATTATGACAACAAACCATCTATTCTTTAGATGTGTGTGACCCGATGCTTGTCACAATACTTGAACAAACATTGCTTAGTGAGTATAACTCAACAGGTAATGTGAGTTATCGCGTCATGTGTAGCGTGTGGGTGACTGTGCTAAGGTTCTATGAAGTCTAATGCATGCCACTTAGGTATTAATTTATTAAGATTATTTTAAAATTAAAAAATTCATTTTTATTAGGTATGCTTTATGTTTTAAATCATATTTCAAAAAATTAATTGCAGAATTAAATAGAACCTAAGCAAGGTCACCCTTTTTAAAAATTCTTTCTAAAACTAGCATTATAGTGGCATATTTTAGAATCCTTAAATCTTTAGGATGGGGTTGGAGTCGGCGACCCCATCAAAGTCATGCAAACCTCTTATCCCCACTTTGTACGTACTTAGATGTTGTGTTAAGGACCACCTTGCTCTTAGATGATGTGGTAGGCTAAGGTCAGGGTGTTAGATAGTATTTTCGATGAATGACTATTATTCTTTGTTGTTTGTTGCCCTAACCAGACATTTTTTTATGTGTTGTTTTGTGCGTTTACTAGGGTGCAGACGTGCGCACTAGTATATTAGGTTGATTTTCTGTGCAGGGAGCCATGTTTGCTGAGGGAAGGGATCTCATGATTGAACTAACCCTTTTCTGCAGGGCTGTTGAATTCCCCTACCCACAGAATATGGTTCATTATGCATTGCATGTCATAACCCGTACTAACACTTTGGATGCAGATTGATGTTTCTTTTTTTTGGATTTCTCTATGCAATTCTTAGACCCCTTACGAGTGTCTATAATCGAAATAAGATACAAGAACGAGTTTTGAGACGCTTGAAGCGTGGAACCACGTGGCGAGAACCAGGAATCTGTAGCCAAAATAAGATATGTTCTATCTCGTGTACCGTATATTAATTTAGCACTCTGATATTGATGTATCACATTAGAACTAGGCATGTATTATGCTGTGTCTGGTCGCACTTTTAGCTTTTTGAGATATGTCGCTGACTCAGCTGCACCTAGCTTGTCTTATTCTTTCATTTGTCTTGCTTTGCTTTTCCTGCT
>NW_018164820.1:554127-579479 GCF_001263595.1 Phalaenopsis equestris
ATATACACATATACATACACATACATATATATATATATATATATATATATATATATATATTCTAGGCTCTCTAATGACCTTAAATTTATAACTTTTCTATAAAAGCCTAATAAAAGATTAAGATAAACATCTAAAGTTTAGGCTTAAAATTTCAGTACTTTTCATGACTATCTTTATTTTCCACTTGACCTTCAAGCAGGATTTAAAGTCTTAGGGTCACCAAGATTCTTTGGACGACACAACACGTAGGTTGCTGACAAAAAGTCTCAGGTTGCATTGAGTCGACTACCTTCGCGACCTAGTAGACTTATGTCCTTGGTAGCTCGAGATGAAGAATCTGTGGAATCCCGACTAGGTTACTTCTACATGTTTAGGATTTTCTCACTTTCTTTTGCACACTTCGTTAAGCCCAATCATTTTTTTGACACATTGTTGTTTCATCTAGTGAGCCTTTCTTAGCTGACAAGTCGTTGCCCGTTTCAGATACGACAATTCACCTTTCACCTTTATGGCTTAATATTGCCTCGAAGATGTGAGATGATCCATCTTAATGACCCAGTTACCTTATAAAGCCTCAATTGTCGATATGGGATGTGAAATACCTTTTCTTCACCCTTACGACTCGGTATAGGCTTTGAAGCATCGAGATGTTCCTATTTGAGGTAATTATTTCTATTGAATCCCCCTCTTAAACAGTTATCATAAGTGTAAGCAAGATGTCTAATTAATTGAGAGTATTATTGAATATCCCCCAAGATGTAATTAACCAGAGGAACACGTTAGTTTGAGAGTTACGCTTGAGCCTAAAATAGATAATAAAAAATCCCCAGTTTCTTTGATGTGTGGGTTACTTATATTAAGACTTTCTTTGTAGATATGGTTACAAAGCATTTTGCTCTAATTTATTTTAGACATATGCCTTTGGCCTATTATACAAGGATCACCCTAATATAACTTTTATACGCTCTTTTGATATTTGTTTATCTACTCTCATTGTGTTTTCTTAGTTTTTGTTACCTTTCCTTATTCAAATCATTTCAGTTATTCATAAAGGAAATTATTGTAAATGAAAATAATTTGACGATGAATAGACAAAATGACAACTCCGATATAAAAGAACAAAAATACTTAAATTTGTTTAAATTCAAATGTTGTTTGATTATATTTATTCTTATCCTCCATCACTTTTTATTATGAGAACACGATAAAATTATCCTTAGGAATATATGTATATGAAATATAGTACATTTGAAGCTATAAAGAACTTTATCAAGAAGGTCTAAACTGCCTAAAGAGAGTTTGAGACGTAAGTGGCCTGTACACCCCCCCTCCTCACCTAAATGTTCTTATAGCTATGAATGTATTTTTATCCTTGCATATACCAGAACAATTAACACTTTCTATTACATTCAACTTTAACTTTTATTTTACAAACAAAGTTATAAAACACACTAGTACAAGTGTATGTATTATACACTAACGCCCGTAATTATTTTAAATTATTTGTAGTATTATGAAATGTTGTCTTTAATAAGCTCTTTTAAAGTAGTTTAGGACTTTTTGATGAAGTTCTTTATAGCTTCAAATGCAATACGTTTCATATACAAATAATGATTGGGAAGTAGTTGAAGATTGTGAAGCTCCCTTAATTCAAGTGCCCAAACATGAAGATGATGTCATCTCAGATGTATTATTTGAGGGAATGTTATTTTCAAGTAATGATGCTTTATAATATGCTCTGAATGGATGATCAATAATTAATAATGTAAAGTACATTAAAACTATTTCAAATAGAAAAAAAAAACTTACAGTTCAGTGTGTGCATGTGTCATTGGGATCTACACACGCCAATAAGCTAGGTGCTTCGAAAATATCTATAATTGGGACATCACATATGTGTAGCAATCCAATTATGTCAACTGGACATCGAAATTGCGCTTCAAATTTCATGTCATTACGTCGGTTCAGTTCTAAGGCAACAACTAGACCTAAAGCCAAAAGAAAATGTTATTTGGAAGGAGTTAAAATTTATTGCCCGTGTTACGCATATCAAAGCATGGGATGTAAGTAGAAAAGATATAAAATTTATGTTTGATAGTTTTCAGGAGTCGTATTGCTCTTTATTTCGCTTAATGGAAGTAATATGCACTGTAATTCCAAGCAAAATATACAAAATAGAAGTTAAAAATAATTAATTTTTTTATAGTATCTTCTGGTCATTTGACCCTAATAATATGAGTGGAATTTTGCCGATCTGTTCTGAATATGGATGGGATGTTCCGTCAAGGTAATTATCGAAGAACTTTACTGGTTTGTCGGCCTATATATATATATATATATAATGTAATTTTAATTTTTTTTGGAAAATGGTATATATATATATTTTTTATTTTTAGAAAATGATGAGACCAGATAGACATCCTATATCTAATAGTTTAAATAGCTGAGCACGATACCATAAATTATATATCATCTCGAAGGATGAACGTATCATTTATTGGTAGACTTAACTATCTAAACTTAAAAATTTATGACTCTATTTTGGTCTGCAAAATTTATAGCCGACAAATTCCCTTATTTAATACACAGATTAGACATGGTTTAGATTAATCTGGGTTCTTAATTCTCTATAGAGGCAAACCCCTATAGTTAATTACATCTTAAATAACCAAAATTACCTAAGAAGACTCTCGATTAAGATCAGAGTTTCGTCTTCAAGAATTCAACGTTTAAGCTCCCACAATTGCTTATAGGAAAGTCAAATGGGAATGACCCAATATGAAACAATTATTTTTGGAATCTAAAGAAGCGAAATGTAGGAAATGTCGAAGATACTGAGAAGAATACTGAAGAAGCTTCAGTGACATCTCAAACTAATCTATGGTTTGGCTTTACATCTTTGAAAGGGAAATTAAATGATATTTCAGCTTGCAAGTTATTTAGATATTTAAGATTTTGTCTGCATGTCATATGCAAATAGCTCGAGAAAATGTGAGGATTTATATCTTATCGAACGACGACCTCGGAATCCTAACAAGTTTAGGACTTATACCGTACGATATAAAATCGTAGAAAGTCCTAAAAGATAGTGTGAGGATTTACGGCGTACCAAACAAACAACCTCGACGTCCTATAGGTATGTTATTTAAATTTATCGAGGTTCAGTTAAGGCTTGTGTCTCCACCTTTTATTGTAGTCCTGACTGCTATTCAGAGAGGAATCGTCAATCAGTCACATCGTTATCTCATCACGTGAAGAGAGCAAAGAAAAGAAAAATCATGCCTCGAGCGGCCTATCCTAGGGGATTGTATGAACATACTAAAAGGTAGTGACTAAAAGCAAGAATATAAGCAAATGCATATACTACAGTGCAATAAAGAAAGAAAAGAATAAAGGTATAAAGAACATGCTGAAGTGTACAGTACAATATAAAAGAAAAGAAATGTACAATAAAAAAAGAACTATGTAATAAGAAAAGTAAAGAAACTGAAAAAACTAAAAGTGTACATGGTTAATTCTGGCGAAACTACAAAACATATTACAATTGCATAATATAAAAGGGATTAAATAAACATTTGCAGATTATAAAAGAAAAGTTAAATGATAAGCATAAGAAAATTTAAAGTGGAATATATGATTTTAATTTTGGGTTCGGCTCAGACTATACTTCCTTTTTTTTTCGATCCCCCGGGCCACTGATATATCAAAGTCAAACTATCAACATCAACTAGAGGTCACCAACGAATCACCCCTATAATTGGGCAACCCTAAACCCTGTCATTTAATGGATGTGTAAATCTATATAGTATCTGACCTTATCTTATTAAAGATATAATCCTATGTGAGGAGATAGTATCTGAACTTATCGAGGTGTGGTGCACCTATATGTGATGTTAGGATAAGTGATATGTAGTATCTGAACTTATCAATCAACAATGTATAGTACGTATTTGAACTTTCAAAGAAATGTAATATCTATTTTTTATAATATCTGTCGGGTAGTGTTGATGTTTTATAAATGTAGTATCTGGCGTGTAGGGTGTGATGTGTAGGATTTATTGTGTATTGTCTATTGTGTATTGTGGTATTTGTTGTGTAGTATCTAGACTTATCGGTTAAAGAAATGTAGTGTATCTATATGTGGTGTATACTATTTCATAAATGTGGCATTTGTCATTTTGTGGATATAGTATCTATTTTTTTTGTAAATGTAATATCTGTGTAGTGTTTATTGTGTATATGTTCTTTTCTAAGTACCAATTCTCAAGCCTCTTGAGGAAGGGTTAGGGCTACCGACTACTTAAGGAAGTGAAAGGGCATCTCACTAATTGAATATCGATTTTTATATTTTCAGCTATAAGAAAAGTTGGTCAATGGTTCTTTGCATCATTGTCTGTTACCCCGCATCTCGAACTTATAGGCCACCTCGATGTTTCATATGCTTATCCATATTTTTAAAGACCTCATATCATGAAATCGAAAGAAGAAAAGAATTTCAAATGATTTCACAGAACAAGCCTGCTGCAAATTCCCTTCACGACATACTTTTAAAAGGTTCCAAATAGCCTGCCAAAATCAGCTTACAAAATGTGCACTTTAAAAGCTCTCAAACCGCCACGATATATTAAGGTAAGCATATTTATATTTTACACCGTGCATGCATTCCCCTCTGGAACATATAATATACATATCAAGAACTTTCTATTTTCTTTTTTCTTTTTTTTTTTCGCTTTGCTCAGTAACAGATTGAATGAGTAACTCCAGTTGATTCAAGTCAATTTCCAGGATATAAAAGAAAATAATCCTAAAAGTCTTATTGGATAAGATTTTCTTTAATCTAACCATAAAAGAAAATTGAAACTAAAACCCTTACCTCTAAAAGCTTGCTACATCAAGAATGAGATAGGTAAGAAAAACCACAGGACAAAATCTCCAAACAGGAAGTAAGTCCCATTAAATTTGTCCCCTCAAATTTTCTCAAAATTTCCAGCAACAAAACTCTCCCCGAACAGCTCGCAGAGAAAATCTCAAGCCAAAAAAAAATTTCTGCGTGTTCAAAATTTTATTCTATTCAAAATTTACTAAATAAAAAAAATATTATTCTATTCAAAATTTATCAATTTATGCACAACTTAACTTGATTCAAAATCCCATCAAGATATATGTCCTTCCCAGTTAAAATCGACGTCTTGGACGCACCGGTGCAGCCCATTTCGTCATCCGAGCTCTCACATAAAAGTTCATCGAGTATCGTGCCAATTTAACTTTAATTCACGCACGTTGCGGAAATAGAAGTTATTTTGGTCCAATCGGAGCCGTTTAACGAGCGAATTGATGACCGATCCTCGCCTAAACGACAACCATAGTCAAATATATTGCTCTCGGCAGAAAGTCAAATGTCGACCGCTGTGAGATTCACCTATATTTTTCAAATTCCTATGGGAACTCAACAGGAGCTTCAATATGTAGGCTTTAATCGACTCAACTAGACGTCAAGAATTAGAAATCGTCCACATGAAACTTCGAGGAGCGAAGAAATGACTCGAATTTCTAAATATTGTAGGTCTCGGTCTAGTCCTCTAGAAGAGTCAAATAGGAAACCCTAGAGCTAGATTTTAGGCTCTGGGAAGAGGGGAAGAAAAAAAGAAATGTAGGCAAACTTGATTGCAGCAGGAATTGACGGAAATAGTGGACTCTTTCCACATGCATTTGCAGTTTGAATCTATGAATACTGAGTCATGGGTATGATTTTCACCATAACTGTATGATAGAAGTCGTCCGTACCTATCAAAATCTTTGTATAATATCGAATAGACACGTGGGGTTGGTTCATGGCCGTAGAGATATTTTTCCATGGGCTGCACATCGGTACTTGCATCATCTACGAGAAAATTTTAAAAAGACATTATGACATCTTGTAGTAGAGGATGTCGAAAGTATCTGATAAATGTATTGAGCTGGGAATATTGATGAACTCTGAACATTCAATAGACACATAAACAATATTAAACACATAGAAAAAGAAGCCTATGATTAATTAATTAAAAGATACATCACAAAGTGGTCTTTAATACATGGTGGTGGAGCCCAATTTGGTACAATGATCGCAAATGCATCAGAATATTTTAATGGAGTTTTAAGACATGCACGAGGTTTTCCAATTCAGAATCTCATATGTGCTATGTAATATAATTTAGTCGGTTTTTTCAAAAATGATCTTGTTATGTGCCACAATGGGCTGAGACTGCAGGTTCAAACTTTGTTCCTCGCACAAGGTCAACCCTACAAAGAATTGCCGTGAAACCCGTTAGTTTCCTCAACTGCTTGTATAAATAATGTTAAATATCAGGTGTTCGATATAACTTGTACAACATTTCATATTGACATTCTTTCGTTAGAAAACTGTTCATGTACATTCAATAAGCCACAAATCTATCACATACCACGTGTTCATGCAATTATGGTTTTGCGGGCTAGGCATTTGGACAACATGGCTTCCGTTTCGAAATATTTTAATTTCTATCATTTGACATTTGAATAATTATTTTATATGATACCGAAGAAAGAATCATAGCCACCATACGGTGAACAGGAATGTATCATCACTTTACTTCCCTTTCAATTCAGAAGAAAATGTGGTCGTCAAAGGACAAGTAGGATTAGAAGCATAAAGGATGAGACAAGAGCCAAAAGCACAAGAGTGTGTGATTTTTGTAAAAATACGGGGCATAATTGCGTGACTTGTCCCTATAATCCACGTAGCTTAGAATAAGATATTGCAATTAACATACATCTTAAGTTACCTTCCCTTTTATTTAGCTATTTTTTATAAACACATTTGACTTTATGTTTATAAACATTACAAATCTTTTTGTAGGGATGGCTGAGGCAGCAAGTTCGGGAGGCCACCATTGTCGTGCTAAACAAAATGTTCAATTGGCTAGAAGTGCACAAAGAACATACTTACATCCTAGTATTGTATCATTGTAATAATGTTTTTTTTTTGTATTTTAAATTTCACGTGTATTCATTTTCACATCTAATATAATTGAATTTATGTAGGGCTCAATTCTTGAAGCTGCCAATCACATACTAGTGGCATGAGAATGGAAAGTCCAGTGTCCACGATTTATCCATGCACAACAAAATGCAAGAGTCGATTGTTTCTGACAAACAACCTCAAGGGGGGTGTTTATGCTCCAAATTATATTTTTTTTTTTTCTGGCGTGCTTCTTCCACATAAATCCATATGAAAGGAGATACTTTTAAAAAATTGGCCTTAAAAAATAAAAGCAAAATCAGGATACAAAAATATTGCTAAACGGGCCCTAAAGGTATTCTTCCATTTGTATATTTATTGTTCTCCTGTCAAGTTCATTTGAGGGCTAGCAAAACCCGAGAGCAGTGGTGTAAACAAGTCGAGTTTGAGTGAGACTTGTGTTACTTCATGCTTGGCTCATCCGAAATTTTTTTGTTTGAAATAAATTCTTTTTCAAAATGATTTGTGAATATTATTATCATGATCGATTTGAATCAAGTTAGTTAGTTTGTGGCTCTTGTTTTGTATGAATTTAGCTCGAAAAGTTAAAAAAATAATAACTTTTAACATTTTCTTAACTACAAGGTAAACGACAATATAAAATTATTATAATAATAAAATTTGTTTATTTAATTTTTCAATTAATTCGAGTCAAAACAAGTCGCACACAATCAAACAGAAGTTCGTTGATGCTCAGCTCATTCAGAAATCGAGCTCTAAATACTTGTTCATGTTCATCTTGCTTGTGTAATGAACAAATCGAGTACAAATGACTTAGTGTGCCGAACATAATTCATAAACATTGAATTTTTTTAAAAGCCTTATTTGAAAGCAACTTTCAAAAGAAGAGTAAATAAAATCCTCAACGCATGGGTCTATTTGGGGGCAGCTGTAGATTATTGGATAATATGTTGATAATCTGATTAAAAATAATCTACTCATAAGCTAAGTGTGGTGGCTATTATAAATTTTTATTTTTTTGAAAAAGTCAGACAACAGTCAGAAAGCTGCCAGTGTGAAAAAACTGATTTCAGCATTTTGAAAATGCATAACCTGTCAAAAAATAGTTTACTCAAATAAATCAAATACATTTTTAAAATACCACCATACCAAATAAACTACCCAAACGAGCCCATTAATAAAGCCGTTCGGCTTTTCACACGGCCGAAACTTCAGCCGTTAAAATCAAGTATAGAGGCTGAAAAAACAACCGGCATTTCAGTCACTTGTAGTTGGTCTTTCAGGCGCAATATAACCAGCTGAAAAAATCAGCCCTGTAATTCAACTGGCTATCACAGGTTTTCCTATAGCAAGCTTCCCTCATTTCTTGAGAGAAATAGATCCCTGTAGCAGACTTCATTGAGCTGAAAGAAGCCCCGTTTGAAGTTTGTTATAATTGCTTTTCAAAAATCAATTCCTGAAATAAGCTAAGCTAAGTTGTTGAAATTTCTTTTTCAAAATCTATTTTGAAACTGGCTAAAATCTGTCTTGTTCTTCTAGGTTCAAAGTAACATTACCTTGGTATGAATGCATTTATAGTGCCTATTGTCAAATTTCTACAAAGCTTATTCATTTTCATTAACTAAATCAGATTTCAACTTTTAGACTAAAATATAAATTTGGTTATGAGCTTGATCATTATGAAATCATTGCAAGTGTTTAAATATTGAATGATATTACAAAACAAGTTAATGACAAATAAAACATGCATTTCATATTCACCTTAGGGCATAAATGATATTGGCAATATCATAATTTACTCTATCTTTATGATATTTTTTGTAAAATATCATTATTTACTATTTGTACTGAAATTCATCTCGTATAAATTTATACATCTTGTACTTTACCTATTTACATTTTTATAATAATTTAGGTTAATGATGCTTGTGGTGGTTATATATAAGGTACATGTATGGTCGAAATTCAATGTGTGAGCTAGACAAACTGCTGAGCTAGCTAGACAACTCACTTAGATTAAGTTGACTAGGGAGTCCAACTGGATAGCTCACCAATGATGATCTACACAAAATGCTCGAGCAAGACAGCTTGACAACCCTCACAAAAGACCAGTTCCCTCGGAAGATTAACTTGCCAAGGAGATCAACTTGCTCCATGGCCGGATTGGCATATAGAAGCATTATTAGAAGTGAAGTTTGAGAAAAAAATGTTTATGAAGAGCCGTTATCAATGCTAGATGTTGCGCCAATAACTTTAATTATAATACATTTAGATTATTTTCTAATCCCTTAATCACATAAAGATGATAACTTATTTATTTTTAATGCTATTTCCAAGTAACACTAAGTGAACCTACAATTAATAAACACATATTCTACATTATGTAACACAAACAAAAATGTTATAATTTCTACTTTATCCAACTTATGTTACTAAGATTGTCAAGTCATCTTTCACATAAAATTAAGTTATTTGACATAGTAATAACTCAATCACTTATTATAATTTCTAGCAGCTAGATGTCACTGATAAAGCTTAGGATAGTCCTATATAAATTAAGTAATCAAAAGATGAAATCTTTGCATGTTATAGGTTTTCAAATTAATCACTTTTTAAGAGGATCATCAAATAGAAAATGTGTTTTACTAACAAGCTTTTTTAAGTGTCTTAAATCACTTATTAAATCAATAATTAACCAAATATTTATATTCAGGTGCATTTACGTACAAACCACAAGTCTAATATATTTACATATCTAGCACATAAACATTCATATTTATATATATACCACTCAAATCCTTAACATCACATGAAAAACACCATCATTACTTTCTTTTTAAAAGTAAAATACACTTTTTCATGCTCAGATTACAAGGCACTAAGGTGCTTCGGTATTAGCTATGTAAATATATAAGAATTGAGTGGTATATATGTAATTTTTTCTTTTATTAATCGATAAATAAATAAATTATCTTGACTTAAACCAGTATTCCCTTGAGTCCATCTCTTTCCTCAGCTTTATCTCATTTGTTTTTTCTTAGTAAAAGCCATTGTAAGTTAAGTGCCTCTAATTTGTATTCCTTTTGATGACCAACCTCATACTTCTCTTCCATATATTAAGCCAAATGTCATCCTTAGGAACTTATTGCCTCATAATGATATTGGAGCTCATGAAGGTGTTTAGAAGTTGTATTGAGATGTTTAGGTTGGTTAGGCATTGATAAATCTAAGCTAAAACTATCTTGATAGAAGGAAAAAAAATTTAAAATATATATTGGTTAAAGATAATTGCACCTTTTAAAATCATACGCAGTTATATAAAAAACTACATTTTTCTATTATTAGTTAATCATATGGGAAAAGGATGTTGGCATGCATGCCAAAATATTGTTTATTTTATCTTAGACATATTTAAGGAAGTTATCTAATAAGACAAAATATTTATGTTATTATTGTGCTATCACCATAAATGCAAGAGATGCTCATTTTGTCTCTCATTCAACAAATTTAGGGATATCAGTGTTGGACACAAATTTTTTTGACGGATCACGTCTAAGGTATAGAGCGTTAATCAGATGAAAAGGAGGAAGAAGAAAGATTTGAATACTAGACACTTATTTTTTTAGTGAGTATTCTACTCTGCCTCTCTTGAAAATTATTCCCCTATTTATAATTCATAGGTAGGATTTGTAAATTACATGTTAGTTCCTTATTAAAGAGATGAACGTTACTATAGTTAATAAGCTATCAAATTTACACATTTATAACTGAATATTATTTATTTCGACCTCATAACTGATGCCACCATCGCTATACTTCTGTAACTCCCTTGAATTATGCTTCACTTTCATAACCGTTTAGTTCGGGTGTTTGAATTACATTTTGTTGGTCGTCATTCGTTCGACTAACCCTTCATCATTCAGTAGGTTCTAATGCTCTTCGGCTGCCATATTCTGTGGAGTATGAATATGAAGACACATCGTCCTAGGAAAGGATTATTTCATCGGACAGAAGGTAAATCACCGTAATCTAATAAGCAGCCTACCCTCGGATTATGTATTTCTGTTAAAATGTCTTATCTTAAGCGAACACTATTTTCATGATAGTGGTTATCGAATAATCGGTGCCGATATAGTTGTGTGATGCTCATTGGATCGTTCGTTCATTTCATTCAGTCATTCCATGAGATCGTTGGATTGTTTGCATGTTAAATCAGGATTTACGAAGACTATTTGCCTAGAAAGTAGCAATATCACCAAAAAAAATAAATAAGATACTTCACTTTTACCTAAAAATTTGTTCAATGATCTCATGCTTCTTTGCATAACAAAGAGGACGAATAACTTAAGGAAAAAATGTCCTTAAAAGAGAAGTAATCTAATAGGAACCCATTTGGAATACCTGACATTATGAATATTATCATTTCTTCTAGTGTTAATATAAATTCAATTCACAAGATGAAACCCATAAGTCATAATAATATAGTATAGATGCTTTAAGTTAGTAATGATTTAAATTGAAATCTTCTTTGAATGATGAAATTGAATACTCTCATTCTCACTCACAACTCACACATCAAATTCTCATTAGGTGATTCATACACCTTTGTATTGTACATTAGATAATGTGATAACTACCTACTTAGGCTTCATAAGATTAGGGTGTACTTAAATTTGTATTTTCATCACTTGATTGTGAAGTAATGAGTATAAAATTATATCAATTTATTGTAATTATATATGCTAGAACTACAAAAAATATGATGTATGTGCTATAATGTGTGGTTTCATAAAAAGAAATAAATGATGCATGACATAATATTATGCTAAGTCAACTGAAAATCGTAAAAAATGGGTGTATGCTCTTGTAATTTTATATAATATTAATTTTTAATGTATTTTTCATTGAAGGATTAATGATATAAGAATGTGAGATGATGCAACATATTGAAGATGCAAGAATGAATTGCTTGTATTAGTTATAAATCTATGTCTAAGTTGTATTAGTTTTAAACAGAAGGTTGTGTCCTTATAGGACTGTCAAAAAAACTCTGTTCGTGACAAATCATGTTCGGTTCGTCAATGAGTTAGTGTTCGATTCGTTCGATAAGTAAACGAGATGAACGTGAACAAATTTTTTTTCGTTCGGTTAGTTAAACGAATCAAACACGAACGTGATGCGTTCGTTTGTATTCTAATTGTATTGTTCAAAATATAAAATAATTTAAAATAATTGTATATATAAATTTTATGATAATTTAAAAAAATAAATTTTATAAATTATAATATATACTAAAATAGTAATAATAATATGTTAATATAGTATAGTAATAATATACTAATATAGATATTTTATATTTATATAATAATATATATATATATATATATATATATTAATATTAGGGATGTCAAACTGGCTTGTCGTTTGCAAACAGCTCGTGTTCGACTCGTTCATTAAGAAACGAACACGAACATTGACTTCACAAACAATTTTAAACACAAGCTTTTTTTCAAACAAACTAAATTTCAAACCAACCTAACACAAACACAAGCTCTGTTCGTTCGTGTTCGGTTCGTTTACACCCTTAGGTCCCTATAGTATTTTAACTTATCATAAATCCATAATCAAGGCTAATACCCTTAATTATAAAGTTAGAAGTCCTCATTATTGGTATTTCTCAATAACACAATCACTATTACCAATAAATAATACACCTAACTGTTTTTTAAATTAAATAAAATTTAACAAATATTTAATTAATTGATCATCCCTAATATAAAATCAAATACAAGAAAGCCTCTTTTTGACATCCTAAATTTCTTTGGGTCACATGCCCCATAGTTTATCATTTTTTGGATTCCACTTTGATTTTTTTTTTAAAATTTGATACTTTTGCATTTTTAATATTTTTAATCATATTTTGTAAATTATTTTATATGCTTAAAAATTATCCCTTTTTTAATCATTTTTTTTTGTCATTTAATCTCCTATGATGTAATTAATCTAAAGAACTTGACTTTGTAATTAAAGAAACCAAATTAGCTATGTTATTCTACGTTGTAAGAATATTTGAGATATATCATTTTATACTAATAACTATTGAATAATTAATATTTATATTCATTTATTTTTTCATTGAACCTTATGATGAGTCGTCGTCTTTGTTATTTGTATAGCTACTCATCCATTACCACCTAATAGGAAAAAAATTGCGTGCGATAGACGTACGCAGCGCTGCCTGCGATATTGGGGTTATACCGAGGGTACAAGGGGGTAGGGGTGTAAACGAACCGAACATGAACGAACAAAGCTTGTGTTCGTGTTCGTTTCTTAACGAACGAGCCGAACACGAACCGAACACGAGCTGTTCGCGAACGACGAGCCAGTTTGACATCCCTAATATTAATATATAAAAATAATATTATATATTAATTATATAACTTATATTATATAAATATACAATATCTAAATTAGTATATTACTACTATAGTATATTAATATATTATTATTATTATTTTATTATATATTATAATTTATAAAATTTAATGTTTTAAAATATAATAAATTTTTTATATATAATTATTTTATATTATTTTATATTTCAAACAATAACGATTCGAACACGAACAAACGCATCACTGTTCGTGTTTGGTTCGTTTAACTAACCGAACGAAAAAAATTTGTTCGCGTTTGTCTCGTTTACTTATCGAACGAATCGAACACGAACTCATTGACGAACCGAACACGAACTGTTCGCGAACAACGAGCTTTTTTGACAGCCCTACAAGGGGGTTACATCCACGGTATAACCTCTTGTAACCTCCCTGTAACTTGTTGTAATCTATCTGTACCCTAAAATAAGTTTTGTGCTTCTGTTATCATATATTAAGAGGTTACATGTACGTTACAGGGAGATTACAGGGGCTTATACCGTGGATATAACCACTTTGTACTATCGGTATACCCCAATATCGCACGCAGCGCTGCGTACGTCTATCGCACGTAAATTTTTCCCACCTAATACCTATATATTTAAATCTCTAACACCTAAATTCTAATTTTTAGATATATGCCACATTATCTAAACATGAAGGGCATATTTTACTCTTTAAAAGTTAAATAAAAATATTTTTGATACTATACAATCTAAAAAGTAAAGTTTATGTGTTAGATATGTAAATAAATAGGATTTAGGTGGTATGCATGTAAATGCAAAAACTTATGGCACAAAATTTTGAAAATTTAATCAACATGATATATTATTTTTGATTTTGATATAAATATAATCTATATTAAATATGACAATTTTGAATAATATTTTAGTACTTAAATGGCCCTACAATAAATTCAAAGCCTAGAAAACAAAGAGGTCAACTTCCCATCCTTTGCGTGGTTAGGTGGTTCTCTTTTCGGTGCCGACTCGGATCCTCTCCAAGTTGCAATCATTCCAGAGGCTTTTACATATATACCACTAATTCTTATGTATTTACATATCAAACATTTAAATTTTACTTTTACATTTACACCATCTAAAATTTTTTTATCATGTGAAATTATCGTTATTTTAACTCTTAAAAAAAAGTAAAAATAAATTTTTTCATTGATAGATAAGATGATATGCATGTAAAAATTAAAATTTAGGTGTTAGATATGTAAATTTTGCATTTATATCTTTTGGCTTTATTTACAAATATGTCTAATCTTCTATAAAATAGGCTTAGGCTTATCAGAGTTATGATGAGAAGTGTTTGAGTTTTAATTCCTATTCATGTTTTTCTTTTTCTTATAGTGGAATCTCCCTCTACGTGTACGTAAGCGAATTAATTTAAAGCGTATATCTTTTATGTTTGATTATCATTGTGTGAATTTCTAGCCAGCAGGATGAGAAAATCTGGCGTGCGGCTCAAGGAGGAGCTCGGATCCGACAGAGCAAACTCCAGGAGATGGTCCGGCGAAAAACTCCGGCGACAGTCGGTGGTTTGGTCAGCATGAGCAGCAGGCAGGCTCGTGCGGTCAATCCACTCGCAACTTTGCCGAACCGGTAGACTGAGAGGTAGTTTCTGAAATTTTTTTAAAAAAAAAGGAACTGTTAAGAAAAAAAGGAAATAACTGTAAATGGCAATTTTGAAAAAAAAAGAAAAGAAACAAAAGAAAAAGAAAAAAAAAGAAATTCAAAAAATAAAAAAAGAGGATTTTTTTATTTTTATTTTTTTTTTGGAAAAAAGATTATAATAGTGATAGTCATGAAGAATAACATGGCGTCAAAACAAAAAATAACATATAAAAAACAATTATTAGGATTGATTTCCGATCAATTTTATCTTTTATTTTTGTTTTTAAAAATTTAATTGTTTAATATGTTTTTTACCCATTTTTATTTTTGATTTTCGAAAATAAATTAGCAAATTTTTTAAAGCATTCAAACTAATTTTTATGAGTTTTGAATGTCTTAAAAATAGATATATCGTAATCAAATAATGAGACATATTTTATTTCAAATAAAAATATTAGTAAAATAAAAAAAATAAAAAAACCAATTATTACAAATTGGCTCTTAATTATTTATTAATCCAATGAATAAAATTTGGAAGAGAAAAAATTCATTGCATGTAGCCGAAAAAATATTGCATCATGACTCCACACGTAGTGTTACGTGCGGAGTCCAATGAAATCACATAACACAATAACACAGGGGAATATTCCCCCAGTGCTATTGATGTGTTATAGTGTTCTATGAATATTTTGGTATTATAATAACACAGTAATACATTAATAACACTTGAATAACATACAATAACACCTGAATAAGACGAGGGGAATATTCTTTTGTGTTATCGGGCCGATTTATTTCTTTATGTGTGGCGTGATTCGGTGTGTGGCGTGATTTCAAGTGTGACGTGATTTCATTAGACTCTGCACGAAACTCTACATGCAAAATCCTGATATAATATTTGTTGGCATATAACCCTCACAACCATGGACATTAATGATGGTTTAGCCTGAAAACCAATGAATTCCTGACAAATAGTTTTTTTTTTAATATTAATATTTATGAAATGACGTCGAGTAGACCTTCTTGTTTTTTTAAAATAATTTAAACGGCTTTTATCACTAATTAATATTTTAAACCTGTTTTATTTTAAAATTTAACCTTTTTATCCACCTCTTCTATCTGGAATTATTCTCTTTAGGTTTAGGAAACGCACAGTGACAAAACCAGAATTTGAATAGCGAGACGAGACGGGTGAAATTTTAAATTAATTAAGATTAATACTTATTATTTAATATTTATGTAAATACATTTTGTTAACATTATTTATGAATAGAAAAAAAATCTATAATTAAATTTATATAGATAATTACAATCTATATGATGATATTAATAGTAATTATTAAATATTTATTAATTAAAATATAATAATTACTATTATTAAACATTTAACCAAAATTTAAGGCCCATTATTTCCTAATCCGCTACTGAAAACACGTTTTAGGGCCCGTTTGGGGCAGCTTATAAGTGCGAGGGCGTTTTTAAAAACGTCGCGATACTATTTGGATCGCGTGTTTTGCCAGTTTAACCGAAAATGATGTTCTATTTTTACACTAAACGCAGGTCACAGGTCCAACATTGTGGTCAACCCACGAGCCACATTTCAAGATAAACTGCTTATTCTAAAACGGACAAACTGTCTCAAACTCAATACCCAGCTTGTGATATAAAATAAACAATGCTCCTGGATGACGTAAACAAGTTCAAGGGGAGCAGTTTTGACCTAAAGGAAAGGGACATATCTATTGTTTCATTCGAGAGCAAAATTAATGAGCCAATTGCCGAGGCATATGGCTTGTCGCAGTAGATGTCGACACTTTCAACTCTTTAATCTTTTTTTCGGCAATCATGTCATGATTTCTACTTTTATATTATCTGCATTTTAATTTTATATTGCGCCGTTTAATTTTATTAATAAACATTTTTTAAAATTATATTCTTCATATTGATTGAGATCTCAATCGATTAATGTGTGTTTCATCTCTGTAATTTTAATGTTTTATTTTATATATTTGAATTAAAATGTAATAACTGAAACTTCCAGTTATTCTTCTCGGATATAATAGAGATAAAAAGATGGGAAAAATATTACATCAGGACTCCGAATGTAGGGCTATGTTCGGATTACAATAGTTAAGAATATTCTGTTGTGTTACATGAATATTTCATCTACATTTCTGATTCGAGTATTATATAGTGTTATTCGATTATTTTGCAATGTTATTGAAATGTTCTCTCATATTACTTGATTTGAGGCTGAAATGTTATTGAAATATTTCATATTCACTGTGTTATTTCAATTTTCATTATGTTAGTGGAATAATACAACCCCAAATCATGTAATGTAGAATAACACTTCAGCCACAAAACAAGTAACGGAGGGAATATTTCAATAACACCGCAAAATAATCGAATAACATTTCATTTTTTACAAATAATGCAGATGAAATATTCATGTAACACAACGAGAAAATTCTAACTATTGCAATCTGAACGTAGCTCCACGTTCGGAATCCTGATGTAATATTTTTCCAAAAGATGACATAGGCGCCAAAATTATGTTTAAATGAGTTTGGCTCGTATAATAAGCGGGTCGGACATAATAATAGAATTTAAATGAGTTATGCATGAATGCGGGTTTGAATTTCAGTCTCATATGACATTCGGGCCGGGCATAATCGAGCCGAGCCAGTTTCAGGTTGGACTCAATTCTGACCCGCCCACCCTATTAGGCCTCTTTATTTTTTATCAATAAACAAACTAAGCTTAAATTATGTTAGAATTTTATTTGAACTATGTTCCCAATATGATTTAATTCAGTTCAAATAATATTCCACTGTAATTAAAGCCTTATTCAAAATCAATCGAAATTGTTGCTTTGGCTTGAATTAGGTATGAGCTTAGGATTTCAAACTTAATAGTCCCTATTATCTTTTTTGGAGTTGATTCATTTAATTTATTTACCTTGATTATGTATTTACATGTTCATTATTCCTGCAGAGGGATGTTACATTGCAACGGTAACAAACAAAGCTAGAGAGGATATAGAAAGTGATTAGTATGTTTGAAGCACATGATCTTCTTGAGAGGGCATAGAAACACTCCTTTAAACAACTCCTCAATTTTCTAGACCTATAGTTCCTTAAGAACTTAATCCACTTCATTTTTTCAAAAAAAAAAAGTTAAAGATGAAAATAATGATTGCTACATCATTATGTTTAGTATTGGCGATAATAACACAAATTTTAGAAATTTTGAATTTGCCATGATATTTAAATTGATTTTTCATGAATTTTCCCCTAGAAGAAATTTAAGGGTAAGTTTGGGGCAGTTGTAGTTTATCCAGTTTATTCAGATAAACTCCTTATCCTGATAAGCTGCTGATCCAGATAAACTGTCTGACTGTTTGGTTTGTGTGTTTGGAAAACAGCTAATTCTGAATAAATGATCATTTTACCCCTATTTTGAATAAATAATTTAAACAAACTCGGATACTTATAAGATAGAAAGGCATTACATAACTTGAAATAAGTGACTACTTCTAAATAAAATATGCATAAGTATATTTTTACATAAACATATAAACTCGCATATTCATATTTATGTTGAGATTGTAAGCAATGATTGATGATGCATTTAATAGAGATAAATTATATTTTTATTCCCGTATATGTTGCATTAATCTGAGAAAACATGCTCAAGGTTATTCAAATGGTTTGGTCTAGGTCACACGAAGGAGAGAAAAATTCAACATATACCTAAATTATGGTTTGCACACAGAAAAATCACAGGAACCAAGCAGCACCTTCTTCTCTGTTCGCACATCGACCTTTCTTCTCTCTCGCGATTGTGATTCTCGAACGTCTTTGAAACTCTGCATTTCTCCTTTGCTCTGTACGCTAAAACAGGAACTGCAATAAACCGAGCCCCATCTCCTCACCAATCGTGCGATATCTTGGCACGAAAAAGTCGCGATTAAGCTCAAGCATGAAATTCCTTGTGTTGCTCCGTCTGCTCTCCGAGCGACGTCCGAGAGAAGGAGGAAAGGAGATGGTGAGGAGCTCGGATCCGTACGGGAGGAAGCCGAACGAACATTCAAGAGGAGGAGGAGAGGAGATGGCTAGGGGCTTGGGGAGGAAAGCAAACGAGAGAGTCGAGTGTTAGGGCAGAGAGACGGGGTCTGGGAGGAAGGCGAACGAGAGAGTGAAAGGGCCTTTATCGTAAATCACTCGAATGAAACGCGGATCGCGTGGTCCTACCCGCGATCCACATTTAAGAGAAAAAAGAGAACGGAGTTTTAAAAGCGCCTCCAAAACGCTCTATTCAAATAGCCCGGTGACGTTTTGAAAACGCCACCGCTGTTAATAAGCTCCCCCAAACGCACCCTAAGAAGACATGATGATTCATAACTACTTGAATGCTAGCAATAATTTCACGAATATAAATCTTAAAATAGTCTTCATGGCGTGCATAATCGGAGAAGATGCTTGGAACTTCAGCCTTTACTTTATTGTTAGTCTGAGTATGAGAGGAATAAATGATTTGTATTACAACTTGGCTTATGAGGAGATTAGACCATTCATAAGGCATAGAAAGACGAAAATTCTTGCTAGTTGCACTTGAAAAATATTCTACAATAGGTACTTGTCCTCTAGTATTTTCATGTATTACCTTCTATTATGGCTCCAAAGTTAGAGATGCCATAGAGCCATAATAATGCTTAACAAAGAGCCATCAAATACATATAGAAGAGTTCCATATAATAGAGCTAAAAACCTCATAGAAGCGGATTGCAACATGTTAAGAAATTAGGGCGAAGAAAACACGGGAATCGACACAAATTCAGAAGAACACATAGAGATTTACAAGGTTCGGAAAAGTTGTCTACATCCTCTGGAGCAGAGCGGCGACTTCCTTTTCAATATTCACAAAAAGTACATAATACAAGATTCAGTATCTCAGAGACTCGAGACTCACCTAGAGTTACAAACAGGACTATATATAACTCTATAGTACAATATGTAATTAATTAAATTACCCATGTATTAAACAGCAGAGTGTTGCCCCCGCACCCCCAACCCACATAATGAAACTCCCCCGATTGGACAGATCCTTCCACTCCACTCAGCTCATGGGCTCCGCTCTGCTTCAGCATTTGTCCCACTTATGGTATATGAGTCATACCTAACAAATCTCCACCTTCGTGAATATCCAACCCTTTAGGAGAAATACATATATCCAATAAATCTCCACCTTGGCGAATATCCAGCCCCTTAAGAGAAATATATATGTCCAATAAATCTCCACCTTGGCGAATATCCAGCCCCTTAAAAGAAAATACATCATGGAGTTTCTTATGCATCAATGTGGGTTGGGCCATCACACTTCCACTACACATTCATTAATTAAGATTCTCTTAATTAAGTTTTCATTCCAAGAGACACTCCTCTTCATCTTCAATTCCAAGAGACTCCAAATTCTTGTATTATGAGTCATACTTAACAAATCTCCACCTTGGCGAATATCCAGCCCCTTAGGAAAAATATATCATGGAGTTTCTTACATACCAGAAGTGAGTTGACCCTTTTAACCACCATGCTTCTCTAGCAACTACAAACATTCAACAAGTCCAAGCAATACAATGACTTGTTGATAGTAACTGGCTTAGTCTGCAGAGAAAACATATTAGCTACATTTTCATCAATATGAACCTTTTGCAACAAAATATCACTAGAAGCAATCAATTCTCTGATCTTGTGATACCTGATATCATGTGCTTTATTCTCACATTGTACACCTGGTTCTTGGCTAGATAAATGACACTCTGACTGTCACAATGCAACTAAACTCCACCTTGCTCAACACCCAGTTTCTTTACTAGAAGCCATAAGGCTTCTTTTGCAGCTTCAACTACTGTAACTCAGCTTCAGTTGTAGATAATGTCACAATAGAATAAATTGTTGATTTCCAACATTTAGGCCCTCCACCAAGAGTAAACACATACCCAGTTGTACACCTTCTGTCATCCAAATCACCAGCATAGTCAGAATCAACGTATCAACGTACTGAAGGATCATCATGCTGACTGCCAAAAATAATTCCAGACTGCCAAAAATAATTCCATTCCATGTCCTACAGTACCCATCAGATAACTGAAAATCCACTTGACTGCTTCTCAATGTCGCCTTCCAGGTTTAGCCATGTATTTGTAGACTTGACTAACAGCATGAACCAAATCAGAAGAACACAACTCTGATACCACTTGTTGAGAAAGTAGGGTGAAGAAAACACAGGAATCGACACAAATCCAGAAGAACACACAAAGATTTACAAGTTTCAGCAAAGATGCTTATATCATCGGGAGCAGAGTGGCGATTTCCTTTTCAATATTAAAAAAAGAGTACAAAATACAAGATTCAACATCTTAGAGACTCGGAGACTTATCTAGGGTTACAAACAAGGCTATATATAACCCTATAGTACAATATGTACTTACTTATATTACCCCTGTAACAAACCGCGGGGTGTTGCCCCCGCACCCGCAATCCACATAATGAAACTCCCCCGATTAGACAGATCCTTCCGTTCCACTTTGCTCGCGGGCTCCGCCCCGCTCTAGCTTTTGTCCCATTTATGGTATATGAGTCATACCTAAAAAATCTCCACCTTGGCAAATATCCAGCCCCTTAGGAGAAATACATATACCCAACAAATCTCCACCTTGGCGAATATCTAGCCCTTTAGAAGAAATACAATGCCTAACAAATCTCCACCTTGGCGAAATACATATGCCTAACAAATCTTTACCTTGGTGAATATCCAGCCCCTTAGAAGAAATACGTACACCCAATAAATCTCCACCTTGGCAAATATTCAGTCTCTTAAGAGAAATATTTATGTCTAACACAAGAGAATTAAATTACAATAGATCTAAAACAATAATGAAATCCAATCCAATCCATCGAGAATGCCAAAATCAGATAATGTTTGATGCCATAGAACCAAAATAATGCTTAACAGAGAGCCATGAAATGCATGAGGAAGAGTTCCATAGAATATAGTCCAAAAATCAAAAAAATGAACTCCAATCCATCAATATTTACGAGAGATCTTTATGAGAGGGATACTAACAGATTTTACGCGATATCTATGTAAGAAGAGGGAAGAAACTTACTAGATCAGGAGAGAGAAGAAGCAAGAGCTGAGGGCAGACAAGAGGAGACGGGGGCGAGATGGGCTGAGAGGAACAGTTCGAGGGCAGCAGGGTTAAAATTGTGACATTGAACGCAGGCTGGGGGTCGATCTTGCGGCCGCATTTACTTAAGGATAAAAAACATTGTATTTTACACCACAGTTAAAACACAGTTTTCAAACACTACGACAACATTTTCAAAACGCCATCTGCACTTTTAATCCACCACAAAAGACCTCTAAGTTTGGGACCTTTATAGGGAGAATTGAGGGAAAAATCCATTTATTTATTTTTTTACCTATACTTATAGAGACGTATTTTTTGCAATTACAGAATGGAGGGAACAATCATGGAAATTGTTCTTATTGTCATTAAGGCTCTATTGTTTGTATAGATTTTATGTTATATTTGTATTACAGTTTGAATTTCAACATTAGTGGTAATTGGTTTATCGGATGGCTTGAAGTCAACTGACTGCAACAACTGGCTGAGTGACATATGTATCCTCTGGAGTACGCGTTGATCAGTTGAGGTTTTCAGTCATATGATGATCTTGTTCGGTCTGGTCGTGTGATGATCGTTCGATTTAGATGCGGGATTGGTTGGTCCACTGTGATCGGCCATCTTTTTTTTGCAGTGAGTCGTAGCTCATTTTCCATTGTACTCGAGTTTTATAGGGCTCGTGTCTCACTTGTCTGGTTGGTTCGCCGCCTCTGCCTGGTCTTCCAATCTTGCAATGTCTTAAGAGGATCTTGTCACAGTCCACACAGAGTATCCGACGAGACTCGCTTTCAGGATGATTCTCGCGTCTTTCAGTGGGTCTTGCTGTTATCGAGTGAGGAACCATCTCCGGAGATTGAACTTATCTCGGATTTGGAGTCGCGCCATCAAATTCGGTCTTGGATCATCGGTTGATTGCTTATCTCGAAAGAAGACAATTTTCTTTTATTTGTTCGTTTTTTTTTAGATTCTTGTTAATATTTTTGATATACACACTAGTACTTAAAAACAAACATAAATTCAGCCTTATCATAAAAAAATCATCCATGTTTAGAAACTCCATTTGTGATAACTGTACATTAACCATAGTGGAACTCACGTCTGTGGTAGCTCTTACTTTATATTTGTTTACAATAAGACGAAGTGACAACAGAAAGACGAGAGACCACGTGGGCTCATGCTTGCGAGCAAACATTCATGCTCTTCAACTTTGATCCGGTTCGTGTATAAACATATTTTTTTGGACCTAAATTAAATTCTTACAGTTCCGAAGCACCGCTGGCATTCAAGTCCCAGACTTTATTTCGCTGGTTTTAAATGAGTTTAGGCAGGTGATCGATTGTAAGTCAAATATTTAAGCCTGAAAATCTGATTAGTTTTCCGACTTTGTTTGTAAAACCTGATTATCTTACTAATTGCAGTCACAAAATCACATGCCGTGTGAATGAAAAGTCGCGCTGGGATCTGAATCCAGTGTATTTAGGTTGTACGGTATTATGTGTAAATATATCAAGCATTCCGATGTACGGTTGGCGTTACACACGTACTACCCAATTCTTATATCTTTACGCATACAAACTTTAATGTCACGTATGTATATCACTTTATCTATGCATGGCAAGTTGTACTTCACCTTCTTAAAGTAAAATAAGTGGTATTTCTCATGTTATATAAAAGATTTGCAAGACAATTGTAAGTAAAATTTATGTTTTAGATATTGTTGAATCTTGATTTGTCCATTAATCACACTCAAGGAATTGAAAGTAATGAGAGAGAGATGAGTGATCAGTCATGAACAATAATCTGTACTGTTTTATTCATAAAACTATTTATATCGAAGTTTGTATAATTATGATATTACATTTTTACTCCTACTTTAAAAGAGTTTATACTAAGTAAGATATTTCTAGTAGTTTACATGCATAGGCTTGTTGTCCCCTAATTACCGACTCAACTAGCTAAGCTTATTTGGTGTTGAGTTGGCAGGATCAGTTTGGTCGGGTAAGCTTGGTCGATATGGATCGATCAACTGGTTTAGCTTGCCCATCAATCCCTGATAATTGGTGTGGTTCATATGGATATCGTTGGGAAATATGGAAGCCAGATCCTCTCATGGATCGACTCTACCAGAGGGTAGGCTATTACGTCAGAACAACTTTTTGTAGTGGTTGGTTCAGAAACCATTTTGTCTCATTTCAGGCTGGATTACACGTGGTTGTATCCTCCGGTCATCTTCTATCTGTTTTGTGGACCAATCAATTGTTTGTCTTATCGCTTGGTTCGTGTGACATCACTCTGTCAATCGAGTGAACTTCAAGACCTCTTGACAGTGGGTTAGCCTTCATCGTAATTTTCGCTTTTTGACTGTTGGATCCCTTCAAGATCATCGCTGGCATATTTTTCATATATATTTTTTAGTTTTTCAATTCGCTTATTTCTTGAAAATGAATCTATGATAAAAATAAAAAAATTCAATGCAAAAACTAGACCACATTCATTTTTAATGAATGATTCAATAATTGAACTCACTTGATTTTTGTGTCTTTGATTCTTATAAATATCACTACCAGAATTTAGCCAATTTCCAATGATCACATTTTTTCAATTAATACCAAATAAACCATTGGTTGTTACTTTTTTTATGGGTTATCGATTGTTTATAGGTCGTAACAAAACCTCTTGTCAATAAATTGAACTGACAACCATTCTAATGGCTTTAATTTGCAAATAGCTTTTCGAAACAATATAATGGTTGATTTTGGATAAATTAACAAGCATGTGCCATTTGTTTGTTTTTGTCGGTTTCTGATTTTCGATGAGCAAATTGTCGGCAATAACCGACACGTGAATAGTTGGTAAACTGTATCAGACGAAAAATATGTCGGTTATGCGTCAGAATCAGAGCCGATGAGGTAACCATTGATAAACTAGACTGTTTGTTGGTTTATATCAAAGTTAAACCCATCAATTCCCCAATCGGTTAGGCAATGGTAATATAATCGAAGGCATCAGCCATCGATTTTTGTGACAATTGCTCAATAAATCATCGGAAGATTGAAGAAAAGTTGCCGAAAACATATAACAATATATATATATATATATAAGGCTCT
>NW_018164820.1:579504-593391 GCF_001263595.1 Phalaenopsis equestris
TATATATATATATATATATATATATATATTATGTGTGATAGTTAGGATTTTCACACCTATAATTGTCACGCATACAAAATACAATAACTACAACACACCCAGAACATCTTCAAACACTTGGTAGAATAAAATTGCAATCGTAAATTTTCTAATCGAATAGATAATTAAATGAAAAGCATTTTCTTAAACATATATGCATAACTGTTCAATAAAAGAATATTCATTCAAATGTTTAAGAAAATCATATACAAATGAAAAAAAATCCCACACTTATCATCCTTCGTATCCTCATCATCATCATCCTCCTCATCTAATGGTTGCTTCCCTCGTTGCTTCACCTGACCCCAGAACAAAAATAACTTCTCCTTCGACTTGGCCTCCATATAGGTCTCAAGCTCTAACCTCATATGGTTGAAGTGGTCTCCATCCCGATAGCAAATGCGACAACCCACCTAGAAATCTCCTCCTCCTATGCGGTAGGAAATAGACGTCGCACTTGCACTGATGGAGGGGTGAGTATCGTAGGCGAACACCTGAGACCCGAGTCCATAAAGTCAATCCTTCTTCTTTCCCTTGACATCCTGTCTTCATAACTCAAATTTGAACAAATCACAATCTCGGATTGTAATACCACATGACAGTTAGGATCGATTCTCCTTCATTGACTATAGTTTTTCCTATAAAAAATTAGTTACGTTAGAGCGTGAAAAAAAAATCAAATTATTTTAGCTAATGAATTACCTGGGTCGCCCAAAATTTGTTGTCAATCTAGGACAGGTCTGAGTGTCGCCAATGTGTACATTTGTGTACATTGGCTGCATAGGGCTCACATTCTAACTTGACATGCATAGACTTATCTTCAGTCGACTGATTTCTGACTCAGCTGGCTAAGCTTATTTGGCTTCAGCTTGGCAGGATCAGTTCAGTCAGCTGAGCTTGGTCGGCATGGGTCGATCGACTAATCTAGCCTTGTTGTCGGTCCTTGATAATTTGCGAGGAACCTCTAGACATCCCAGGATGGTTTAAGGTACTAAGGAAGCTAGATCCTCCCATGGATCACATCAGATCATCTTTTTGTAGTGGTTGGTTCAGATGTGCTTTTGTCTCATTACTGGCTGGATGGAACATGGTTGTCTCCTCCATCATATTTTGTCTATTTTGTTGTCCAGTTAGTTTGTAGTTTTATCAGCATGGTTTGCAGTCAAGTGAGCCTCACTACCTCTTTGTCGAGGGTCAGTCTTTGTCGTGCTCTTATCTTTCAAACCATTAGAGCCCTTCAAGATCAGCAATAACATATTTTTATGTATATATTTTAGTTCTCTAATTTTTTTACTTCTTGAAAATGACACTGCAATAATAATAAGAGAATTTAATCTAAAAAGTAGATCACATCTAACTTCAATAAACGATTCAATAATTGAACTCACTTGATTTCATTAATCCTTATAAATAGGGTTCATCATAACTCATTCCCTTGCCCAATTTGCTATGCATCTTTCCTTATTTGAGTTGGATGGCTTTCGTGGGTTGTGATAGAGAACATGTCAAAACCATTGGATGATGTAACCAACAAAGATTTGATCAATTTTGCCTCCAAGAACCAATGGATGGAACTGCCTTGAAGGTTAAAGGAGTAATAAAATCGTTGTAAAGAAGAGGAAAGTGCTTGCACTCACTATGTCGAATCATGTGGGATTGTTCAATTCACTCATCAATATCAAGGGTAATAGTTAATTGACCCGACCTTAGATTTGACTGCCCAATCATTTGATGAATTGCAAGACCCTCTGGTTGGTCTGGTCATTTAAATGGCTTCGGGCGACCTCCCATCACTTTCATCGATGCCCTCTGATGAGGGTGCTACATCACTCACAATAATAGAATCAACTTCTATATAAGGAGGGCTTCAATCTTCTTTATGGGATTTGATCTTTTTTTGGAGTTTTTATTTTATTTTATGTTGTTTATTCTCATAGATGACCCAAATTTGATGTTCTGAATCATGATCCAGCTCTGACTGGCATGTGAGAGAATCTGACTAGGGCGCCAACGATAGTAGGCTAGGTGTCAGGAAAGGGAAATTGGCTCTCGAGTGAAGATTATGGAATTATCATCAGAACAATCCTCCAGATACACGAAGAGAAGAATTTGATGGGCCCCAGAATTATTCTATTTCTTTAGCTCACTGTTTGCATGAGACTGAGAGTTCTTTTGTTTGATCAATAGTGATTCAGTAGAGCAAAGAGATGTGTGAGCTTCTCGCTTATGTGAAGACAATGGAGTAGATGAAAGAGGTGGTGTCATTTCTTCACCGGGAACCGTCAGACTATCAGAAGAGATCTCTAATACTCCAAGCACTCAAGTTGAGTCAGATTGGTGGAGTCAATTTAGGTCTGGAGGGGGGAAATTTTTGTATAGAAGACTGCTTTGACTAGGGAATTTTTTAGCTGAAGTGCTGACGGATCCCCTTGTAAAGTTTATTATCTCAAGCTACCCTCCGATAATTTTTCATAATTTAAATCTTCTTCAAAATAAAACTTATTTTTATCACTATTTATGTGTTGATGTAATCCCTTTGTTAGCGTGATATGAAAACTATTATAGAGTTTCATTTATACCTCTGCATGACAATTAAACTTCCTTTATATATATATATATATTATATATATATATAAGGGCCTAGGGTTATTGTGATTGCGCTTCCTTTGCCTTTTCCTTTCCTTTCTCTCGCTCTCCCTTTTTTTTTTTTTTTTGTCTTTGTTCTTTGGTTCGATGGCTACACGGTACTCATATTTAGATTTTGGATCGCTTCCCCAAAATGTTCTATCTGGGATGTCCTAAGGTGAAGTTGATTTACTGCAGGAGACCTGTGTCTTCGATCTTACTTTCATACTCAAGTTCGCCAGAATGGACAACCGAGCAACTTCTCTTTATGTTCACAATCTCTTATTCTATAAAGATCAGTTTAGGTTTGGCCTCTAACTGTCATTCTACATATTGTTATGTTCTATCTTTTCACACTACAAAATCATCTCGGCCTATATCAAATTAATCTTCATTGCAACCATCATGATCTTTAACATATTCTGCTATTAGTCAAGTATATGTGGTCTATCAAGCTCTTCAATCATTGGTTCTTCATTTGGGTCAGCCCAAATGGGTTTGTCTTGTTTTATTTGGCCAACAAATTCCATCTGTTAGGGCTGGAAAATAAGGTGAGGAAATAGAAGCCTCGCTTCTACCTAGATTCCTCTATGCATGAATGAGTTTCTTCAGTTAGCAAATCCACTAGGTCATGCTCAAGCTCTCCTTATATACATAATTCCCTAAATGCCATAAAAAAAATTGCCAAAAGAACCTTTGATTTTTAGCAATGTTGATACACTCAAGTTAGGTGTAGCTACGCTCAAGGTAGGTGTAACTATGCTACAAGCAGGCGTAGATACAATAAGACTATACTAGTCACTAAAACGTAAAATTGTTTTACATCATATTTTAACTCTGCTACATACGATCAATAGCGGTAACCATCTAAATACCACGAAAATAACTTTCATATGAGTAAACTTGAGAAAAAAAGAATTAAAACATGATATTTAAATAAGAAAACCTTACAAATTTGAGTCATATCAGCTTTCTCAAATGGTTTTAACATATGAGATCGCCCAACTACAACATTTATGATCTCGACCTTAAGCATTTTATCCACCTATTGTAAAATATTTGAATAGTAATCCAATTAGGTAGGGCATGGAGTGGGCACTTCCTAAGCAGTTTTTTGAATCTCTCTCAAGTTTCATAAATTGATTTTCTATCTAACTGAGTAAATGATGTGATATCGTTTCTAAATTTGCCAGTTTTGGATAGAGAAAAATATTTAGTTGTCAATTTTTTAGCAAAGTGATTCCATGTGATAATCGATCAAAAAGCTAAGGATTTTAGCCACATCTTACTCTTGTCCCTAAGTGAGAAACAAAAAAAACCTTAGTCGAATGAAATAGTTAGAAACATTGTTATACTTGAAGGTGACGTTGAAACCTACCCTCAGATAGATAAATCGACATTTGAGAATCAGCTGCCACAAATTCCTTATGGTTAAGAAAAACTTAACAATAATATTAGTCCTCAACTCTTCTTAATATTTAGAAATAGAATAATGAATATTTTTCCCTAGTTGTCAACTTTTGAAAGGAATTTTATTGAAGAAATATCAAGGATTCATATGATCCAAGTCAAATAAGCATGACTTTTACCTTAGAAAACACAATATTGTAGATTTATGATTTTGCAAAATTAGGATTTGAGAAATCTTTAAAATTTCACGAACTTTCAACACTTCAAACTAGAATAGAAGTCTACCATTTCTTAAAAATTAACTCAATCTCTGTGAGATCGATATGCAACTCTTCAATTCGTATACTATTTGATTGACATGTATATTTGCGTGGTTGACACGCGGTTCACGTCATCACATATCAATTACTGGACTAAATCTTAGGAAATTTACTATGATATTATTCTACAAACTTAAATTTAAAATGTTCATATTTTTGTTAGCAATCTAACACCACATGTGGCTCATAAACCTAATTTCTAGTGAGATAGCATTAATTTTAGATAGTTGTTAATTTAGATTTGGGATGCAAAAAATGATGCTTAAATGTTATTAATTCTATGTCGAAATAGTCTTATTTTTTAGAGCACTTTGTCATTATAAATATCTCATGAGTTAATAACCAACCTATTGAGATTATTAGCATTTTGGAAAAACGAAACCTATGTGGATGAAAGGAACAAAATCTAGTTTTACTAATGTGGTGTTGTTGTGTCAAGCAGCGGGTTAGAGCCAATTGGGTGGACCCACAACCTTTTAGGGTTCAACGATAGTTTGTTGTTTTTGAAGCACTCTGCTCTTTTTTGACCCGTTTGATTTATGAGAAATTTATATACATACCACAAAAATTTTATCTATTTGGATATCTAACACTCAAAATTTGATATTTATACTTATAACACTTTAGTGCAATAAATCTATGCATGAAAGGGAATATTTCACTTTTATGAAAGTGATGATAGTATTTTTTATTTGATGTTCTATATTTGAGTGATATGCATGTAAATATAAATGTTTGCATGCTAAATTTGTATATAAATATAAGAATTGTGTAGTATGCATGTAAATGCCCCTTGATTGCATGACAAAAAGCAGTCTAAACTTTACATCAACGACATTCTTATAATGAAATGATTTTTTTAAACTACTAGCAAATTTATAGTCAGTTTAACCCTCAATTTACTTTTAAAATATTTAAGTTTAACATTAAGTACAATTTTATTAAAAATTTTACTTTTGAAACTTACGCTTTGGCAATAAAATTCTGAGATCCCATCAAATACTACTTCCAGACAGCTGGACCTATTGGCTCATTGCAGAAAGAGCCCCCTTTTATCGGAAAAAAATTTGCGTACGATAGACGTACGCACTGCGTACGATTTTGAAGTTATACCGAGTGTATAACTGGGTTATATCCGCGGTATAACCCCTTGTAACCTCCATTCCATGTAACCTTCTGTAACTTTACTTGTAACCTACAAATAAGTTCCGCGCTTCTGTTATCATATATTAAGAATTTATTAGTACGTTACAGGTAGGTTACTGAAGGTTACATGGATGTTACAAGGGGGTTATATCTTGGATATAACCCCCTTATACTCTCATTATAACCTCAAAATCGTACGCAGCACTGCCTACGTCTATCGTATGCAAATTTTTTCCCCTTTTATCACCATTTGTATTTTCTCTCCTGACTTGAATATGTGATCCATCCATTTTTTTTTATTTATAGTGTTTTTGGAAGCGCATTTCAGCTGTAGAAACTCACATAAGACATTATATTGCTTCAACTACCTTGCATGCTGAGATGTATGAATTTAGAAAGAATTTACATTCTAAAATGTTTAAGTTATATCCAAATTGTCCAAACACAAACCATTTACTCTAACAAGATCCGTGGAAGACTTGATAAAGAATTTAACTAATTAGTACTACAACCAAAATACCTGATTTTAATTTTTCAAGAACTTCTAAATTTGACCAAAATTTCTCTGAGGTTGGTTTGTTGCCCCTGCAATCTCTTAACAAATCATTCCAAAAAATCAAATGTATTGCTTCCAATGCAAGTCTTTTGCCTTATATTGCCTGTCTTACAACTAAGATCCTCTCTAAGTTTTCTTCTTCATGTAAAATTAATAATTTATTATCAGATAAAGACCAATAAACTGTCTTCTTTTAACTTCTGTAGGCCACCAATGCTGCGCTTAGTTTCCCTATTGACAACTTTATAATTTCTAATTAATTTGCATAATTTATGTATTGTAATTAATACATACCTATCTTAGTCGCTCTTAATTATAAATAAACAAGCCCATCTTCATCCAACTACATCACTCTCATTGAGAAGAAAGAAACAAATTGGTAACACCTCCTTGTTTTCCCATATATCTCTTCAAAAGGCAAAAATGGGTGGAAATCCTCCCTGTGCTTCCTGTAAGCTCTTAAGAAGGCGATGTGCTAAAGACTGCATATTTGCTCCTTTCTTCCCTTCAGAGGATCCCCATAAGTTTGCTATTGTTCACAAGGTCTTCGGAGCCAGCAATGTCAGCAAAATGCTTCAGGTTTCTCTCTCTCTCTCTCTCTCTCTCTCTCTCTCTAGATGGATGTTATTGTGGTGTTATTGTGATGATATTATGATAATATTTTCACAGTAAACAAGTAACGATTTCATAAACCTACCAGTATGTTGGCCGCAACATAAACTCATAGATTCACAAAACAACTTATTTTAAACAAAAAATTGATGCAAATATTTGTAAATTATGATTAAAATGGTTTATAATTGAATTATGATAAATCTAAGAATTAGAGTTCATCTTAATTTTGATATTGCCTTTATCTTTTCTTTTTTTCTTCTTCCGGATCTGCTATCGTAGCTTCTGAAATTGGCTTTTATCTTCTTCTTTCAGAGATCTATTTTAGTGAGTCAAATTAAAGATCAAATCAGAGTTGACTCAGTTTTCTCCTACCTAAGAGCTGATGATAATGAAATTGAAATTTAGACCATCCACGGAAATTTTGTGTGGGATGAGAAATTAAATGACTAGTTTAGCTTGAAATATATCAGCCTGCTTTCTTAATATTCAATATAGGAGTAATATTACACTATTTCAAATTATAGCTAACAAAATCATGTCAAGTTGACATTTTTATTTTTATTTGTAAGAAAAAAAGAGAATTTACATAAATAAGTGCTAATGCCTAAATTTTATTTTTGTATATTTATGCAACTCAAATCTTAAATATCACATAAAAAATATCACTATTTTAATTTTTAAAAACTTAAATACAATTTTTCTTTCATAAAGTTATAGACACAATAATTGGGATTTAAGTCCTAAATATTTAAATACATAGGAATTAGGAGGTATGTATATATATGTAAATCACTATTTTAATTTGAACAGGATCTCCCTTTCCAACAGAGAGCTGACGCTGTGTGCAGCCTCGTCTACGAAGCCAATGCGAGAATGAGAGATCCCGTATATGGCTGCGTGGGCGCAATCTCTGCGCTGCAAAACCAAGTCCAACAACTTCAGATGCAGCTCGCCATGGCTCATGCAGAGGTCCTGTGCTTTCAGATGCAGAGCGATTCTTCTTCCTCTTCTTCCTTGCTGAATCAGAGGCTGGAATTGGACGAGGGAGGAGATGATAAATATTCCATCTTGCTGAACAATAATATGGCCATGTCCGGTGTTCCTCAATCCATGAATTATTCTGCATCCAGCAATGTGTTTCCGGAGTCTCTCAAGAGAGAATCGCTCTGGATTTAGGAATAAAAATTTAAATTTTTGCTGTGTGCCAGCCATACTAAATTTTGGTTTAAGAGCTTCAACTTGGGAAAAATGAAAATAATATAGAATATGACGAATTAATGAAACTCCTTTTAAAACTGTAGTTAATCTTTTTTTTGTTTTGGGTCTTCCGAGCATCAAATCACAGCATGTGAGACATTGGTCTCATTTTTTTTAGGATTATTGACTTAGTAAAAAGTGTCGCTTAGTGGTTAAGAATAAGGGAGAAATAGTGTATAGCTTAGGTTACTTCACATGGGAGCTAGCTTGTTAATATAGCATTGTAAATATTTGACATTTGGATCAAATAAGCGTAAATGTCGCACCTATCATCATCTATCTATAGATTTGACCTGATGAAAAGGCTCCCGTCCAGCTGCATAGGAAAAGAGTAGATAAGATTATCAAAATTAGGATAGATACCCAGAAGATAAATTCATTTTCAATCAAAATTCTAAGCCGGCTGTTTAGGTGTGTAAGTGAACCATGTCGACTCAGGCTCGGCTCGATAAGTGGCTCGTGAGTTGAGCTTGATGAGCTAAGAAGTCGAGCTCAAGCCAACACCAGCTGAACTCGTTAGCTCGTGAGTCGGCTCATTTAAGAAAATATTAATATAAAATATACTCAAAGATTATTAACTTTCAGGACTTTATCTTTAAATTATAAAAGATACTTAAGAAAATAATATTTTATATTCTATATTAAAGTATTTTCTTATTATTAATCTCCTAATTACTCATTCTATTTTTCATTTTATTATGACTATCTTAAATTAATAGTATTTTCTCTCTTTTATGACAAACAAGGCGCTGGTGAGACCGCTTGTACTTGTTAACTTACGCTTGAGTTTGAAATCGATTAATTAGTCAAGCTCGAGTTGAGGATGGCTCAAGCTCAACTAGACTCGGTTCGACTCATTTAGAACCCTATAGTGTCGTTATTGGTCAATTACTTAATATTACTATACTAATATATTTTTTTAATTTTTCAATGTGTGATTAAACTCTAAATCGCCCATGCTTCAAGAATCTCTCCTGCACATATCGGGTGCGCTAAATCGACCATCTCTTGTTCTTAAGTGCATGCTACTCATGAATTATGGATCGGAATCCACTTTAATTCACTCCATTAGAGTGTTCATAGAAACCCGATGGAGGGTTTATAATAAAATTAATGAAACAATTTCAATTAATTTAAACATAAATTGAATGGCATTTGTGTCCATTCATAAAAATTTGGATTTTCCGATGATGGCGGCAGGGGTCGCGGGACGCGCCGTTCAAGCAGTGGATTGAGATCGGCGGACAGGCAGGTCAGGCCGACGGGCAGATAGTCTGGGCCGGAGCGGGCCAGGATGGGTCTAATTGGGCTGGTGGGAGGGCGGCGGAGCAGGGTGAAGGCTAGTCATGCAGGCTAGAATGGACAGCATGGACTCGCGATTTGGACCGTGCAACACCCTGTTTCGTGGGGTACAGTGCATTCGTGAGCAAGTGTGAGAGTTGCCTAAAAGACTGCGGCAGTCTGTTAGATCGAACCTCGTGCATAGTGTGGAGGGGATGGTAGGATCCGCTGCACA
Source organism: Phalaenopsis equestris (assembly GCF_001263595.1). Classification (NCBI taxonomy): domain Eukaryota; kingdom Viridiplantae; phylum Streptophyta; class Magnoliopsida; order Asparagales; family Orchidaceae; genus Phalaenopsis; species Phalaenopsis equestris. The sequence goes on from NW_018164820.1 coordinate 588,989, forward strand.
CGGAACCATGTGGATCGTTAAGTTCCTCCCTACTATAGCAAGTGAAATGTGTATTTCATGCGGAGTGAGCCGTACACCTGTTAGATTGTGCAAAATCGGATGATGTTTAAACTGCTGTGACAACATCAGATTTTAGTTGTTTTTAGTCTTTTAGAGCCTATAAAAGAGCCAAAAGGAAGAGAAAGAAACTTGCACAGTTTGAAGGAGTTTTTTTGTGTTGCTACTAATTTTTGTGCTCCTATGTCAATTTTTTGGAGAGGATTTTTTAATGTGTTATGCTTTCAAAAAGGAATTCCCATGCTTATGTTGCACTTTTTGAAGGAGGTTTTCCATGCCGCAAGATGTCAACATCTGGGAAATCATGTCCCTGTGAAAATTAGTGAAATTGTTAGAATATTGACAATGCAAACACCCTTCGAAGATGAGCTGGCTCTTTCTTTGAGAGCATGGAAGACCAAGCCTATAACCACGCCCTTGTTGAGCAAAAGAAGGTGAATCACTCCCGTGCAATTGGCATATTATCATTGGTTAATTAGTTAGAAAAATATCAGAATGACGTATCCTCCATAGAGGTTTTCCTCTTATAGGAACACCAAGAACTGATAGATACTCAAAAAAAAATTGAGTGAGACACAAGCTAATTTCAATCAAAGCGTTGAGACTTTGCAACCTTTTCAAGCAATGATAATGATCCTTGAAGAGCTGAATACAAAGTTATGTTCCCCACGCAAATAAAAATAATTTCATTGATGCTTCCAGCAAAGGGTTTTTCACCATACCGTTTTATAATAGCTAACATTGAGGACATGTCTTTGATCTAGGAGTCAAAAGATCTCCTCTCTTGCTCAAAAGTCGAGAAGCTGAAAAATGCATGTAGGAGCGTACTAACGATGAAGAAGATATTGAAGTAGATTGATGTTTTTATTTCTAATATTATATTGTAGTTTTTATACCTGTGTGTGTTGGTTTTTGTAGATTTTTTATTATTTGATATAACAATCGTGCACGACAACAATAGTTTTGTTTGTATGCCCTTCTTTTTCTTAATATTATTGTATTGCATTTTTTTGTACATCTTTAGATGTAGGAAAAAAAAAAGTTTATTTCCACTTATGAGGCTGCTTTTTTCTTTTCCTTTTGATATGTAGTTGCCTCTCTTCTGGGATGTTTTTGCCCCACATTTAGAACATTGTTTCCCAACTTCTAGACCATCATTGGCATATTTCTAAGTTATAGTTGATGCTTTCATCTCCACAACTAAAGCATGGTGACATCGAACTCTTTTGAGGCTCATGCCTTCTAAGATTCTTTAGCATCTTAAATATGTAGAAGTCTGCAATTAGAATTAGCACCTCTGCTCTACATAGAAAAATCATGTACTTTTTGAGGTTTATGTCCTTTGAATTTTGTACCTTCTAAGGCTTTTGATATACTTATACCTTCAACTGCTTATAACTTTTTGAGATTTTTTTATATACATATACGTTCTAATACTGGCTTGTAGTATTCTTATATTTTTTATTTAATTATATCTTTCTGAGGCTTATAGCAATCTAAGATTTTCATGTATGTAACTGTATCTTTTGAGACTTGTAGTCTTATGAGTTTTGTTTCCTCTAAGGCTTGCATCTTCTGAGATTTTTAATATAGTTGTACCTTCTGAAGCTATTGATATATTTTTATCATCTAAAACTTATAGCCTTCTGAGATTTTTGAGTGGAGATTTTGTCAATTACTTGTTTTCCTGAAGTCTTTCTAGTGAGGATTACGTACACTACTACTTTCTCGTCAAGGATTCATGATAGGCATGCCTTCCAGTGGTATAGGTAGAGATCTTTTTTTTCACAACAAATGTTCAGCCTTTCATAGGCTGCTAGTCAAAGTGCATCTGTTTGACGAATGTAACCTTTAATAAAAGAAGTCGATGGGAATCCATCAAGAATTTTTTATCTATCTGAGGATGTTAGTTGAAGCTTCAAATTTATGAACATATCATGTGATGAAAGAGATCAAATCAAATTCCTCTGAGATCTATTAAACCTATAATGAAGTGTCATAAAATATTCTATTTCTCGAGATTGAGGTGTAAGACGAAATAAAATATATCTTTTTTTTTTTGAAAATATGGTTGCAACCATTCTCAAGAATGATGTTTGGTAACTTACTTTTGAATTTATTGTCTCCATCAGGGGCGATTTTTGCACAAGCTTATAAAGTAGCTAATATATTGAACATTGATGAGATCAGCTTATTGATCAAATTTAGGAGAAACTCTAGTATGATGAGAGGGTGCTGAGGAAGTGCTCCTTGCGGTGAAGGTTGTTCCTTAGTGTTGCAGTGATTCTCAAATATTTTATTTCTGAATAGAACGTGTGATGACTACCCAACCATACTATTTCTCGGGATGTTAACATGAATGAATTTTTGAGAGTACAGCGAAAGTTCCCCCTTAGTGTGGAAGCAATTTTCATAGACTTTATGTCTAAATAACATACGAGAAGGCAACCCAACCAAAATCATGCACGGGATGTTAACGTGATAGACCTTTCGAGACTACAGTGAAGGTTTCCCTAAACATAAAGGAATGCTTCAAAAATAAACTTGATGTATATTATTAAGAAATGAAGCTGAGGCTCAATATCCTATACTTCAAGTTTATACCAAATGAAACTTCATTTCTCACAGACGACACCAATATAATGGCGTGTCAGAAGAATTGTGATGATTGAGTGATAAATTAGCTTCCTAGCGTATTACAAGATCCATCACACACAAATAAAAGAAAGCAGTGGGAAGAGACACCCTGATTTTTACATGAAAAATTCTAGAAATGAAAAGCATTTAGTAGTAATTCACTAAAAAATTGTAATTATAATGATCCACTCTCGTTTTGAATTAGAGAAGATGAAATTTCAATAGTTTTTCAACAATAATTGTTTTAACTGGCCGCGAACGCCATAGTTTGTCATGAATGTTATTGATGGTGGCTATAGCGCCAGCATATTATATAGGTTGTAGTTAAACGTATGGTAATAGTTATCCATGTAGGCCTTAAGTGTTAGCTTTAGGAGCACTAGTTGGAGATAAAGATCGTAGTAAAGAGTTGCAGGAGTTGTGAGCCACAAAGATCGTAGTTGGTCACATATGGCGCAGTGATAAGCTATGATAACATCCATTGTAGTACAGGCTGAAGTTTGGAGCTACATGAGTTGTAGAAAATATAGGTCGTAGTTGGTTATTTTGGCAGTAGTGGTGAGCTGCAATAGCGACTATAAGCCATAGAGGCAAAAATTGGGATCTGCATGAGCTATGAACCACGTAAGATATAATGGAGAGATGAAATAAGAGATCTACAAGAGTACAGAGAAATTAGTCATCATATGCAATCTGCGTAGTTATATGATCTAAGGGATGCATTGTTACACCATCATTAGAGTCGGTCGTTACACCTTCATTGTGGTTTCTTGTTGAGTCTTATTTGGGGCATGTCGTTGCACCATATTCGAAGCACATCATTGTACCATATGTAAAGGCGAGTTGTTACACCATTTTTGGGGTGCATCATTACACTCTCTTCAGGGTGCGTCGTTACGTTGTATTTGAGGCATTGTTGCATCATATTTGGGTTGCATTATTACGCCATGTTCAACATGTTGCATTGTTTTACATGGTGCTTTGTTACTCTATTACTTTGGTCATTACCATGCATGGTGTTTCATTACTCTATACCATATGTCATTATTTCACAAGGGGCACCATTGCAATGGGCAAGGATGGCTAACTCTGATCGACGATAACCTATGAGCGATGGTCGACGGTGGCCAGTGACTATCAGATCAAGAAGCATTCGATGGGTTTTTGGTCCAAAAGTGTACTAAAATTTGACTCATTTTTTCTCTCAGTCCAGCTCTAGCTCCTCTTGTTAGTCCTCTAGTTCAAGAACTCGGTCCCCATTCATGGGGATAGGGCTCTATTTATAGAGTCCAGAAGCATCTCCTTATAAATAAGAAATGAATCTATATCATTCCATCAGATGAGCTAGAAAGATTTCCATGATCAAACAACGTTTTATAGACATCTAAGAATCTTAACAATGTCAGAATTGAGTGATCTTGGACTCGTTGGATTCTTCTCATCGAGAAACTCAATTTAATTATAAGCTTGACATATTTGAAATCTGTTTAACTTTCCAATTGAGCACCTAAGCTTCAAGTGGTTTAACCACTCGATTCACATTTGACATGACTCAGATTGAGTCAATGTTAGTATCAATTTTCTAGATTATTTTTAATTTGAGCTTGAATATTTCATGCTCAAAATATATTTCGATATTTATTCTAACCATCTCGAGATTCATGTCAAATGATAAATTATTGATAATATATCCATATATATATATATAT
>NW_018164820.1:593491-627299 GCF_001263595.1 Phalaenopsis equestris
ATATATAAAGCAATTGAATTAAAATTATGTTTACTTAATAATGAGCTATAATTGGAAGGTTAAATGGCCATTTACTAATTATTCATTGAAGCTTTGCTACTGCTCTATTTACAATTTTCTCCAACCATCTTAAGTAATTGAAAAATAAATGAAATATCAACTAAGTGACCTCTTAAAGGATCGGGGCAGAAAGGCATTATGTATATCAGTTTTCTTGCTCAAATTCTTTTCCTGAAACTATTGAATTCCTACTTATCATATTTTCAAAATATTTCAATGTGAAGCAGTTATATTTAATTATATAATTCTTTTGTTCTTTTCTTGGGACAGTCGTATTTTCCCTTCAAAAGTAGCTCTTACGTCATCTTCATATAACAATTTTTTGAAAAGTCACGATTTCAAATCCCCTTCTGGCTAGTTTAGCAATAGTGATGACAACCCTAGAATAGTTAGGCATATGGTGGTGGCTGGGGTTCTTATAATAACCTCTAACCATTCTTTTTTAATTTATATATATACATATAAAATTGACTATTCTATCTATATAAATTTATATTTATTAAATGAAGTAAAATTATTAAAAATAAGAACAATCGACGGTTTAGTAAAATGTTTGACATCCCTAATATTAATATATATACATAATATATTATATTAATTATGTAACTCATATTATATAAATATGTAATATTTATATTAGTATATATATTAATATATTATTATTATTAATTTATTATATATTATAATTTATAAAATTTTATTTTTTAAAATATCATAAATTTTTTATATATAATTATTTTAATTTTTTTTATATTTCGAACAATAACGATTCAAACATGAACGAACACATCATTGTTCGTCTTTGATTCGTTTAACTAACCGAACGAAAAAAAATTTGTTCACGTTCGTCTCGTTTACTTATCAAACAAATCGAACACGAACTCATTGACGAATCGAAAAGGAACTGTTTGCGAACAACGAGCTTTTTTGACAGCCCTATATATAGTACCCTTTGAGCCCATTTTTCCTTAAATAAAATTAAGCCGATCGAGTTCATGTTATAAAGAAACTAAGAAAAAAATATTTTCTTAGAATTGTTTATGTATGCGAGTGATTATGTAAGCTCATATTTTCTTATAAAAAAACATTTTTTGATTGCGAGGGACATACACAACAAAAATAAAATTTAAGAAAATGAATAGTTGCTACTTTTTTTTCTTTTTAGGGAAAAATGATGAGAAAAATATCCCATTTTACAATAATGATGAGAGTTTTACACTAAACTTTATATGAAGATTTTACATAAAATTTTCAAAAAAGAAATATTGTATTTGCTAGGCCATATAAAATAATTCATTATGTTAATAAAGATTGCAAAGGGTCATGCATTTTCTCAATTAGAGAAGGTTACAAAGTTTAGATCACAAAATTGTCTTTCCATGAACATGGCGAAGAATGCTAGAGATATAATGACTAGTGATGACAACTGTCTGATGATGTCAAATGGGCGTTAGCGATAAAATGACGACAATAAAGCTTATGGTAGTACTTCTCCATGTTCATGGAAAGGCCCTTTGCAACCTTAGACAAGACGACCTGTAGCCAGAAAAGCCAGAAAAGCCTCAAACCAGAAAAGCCTCAAAAGGTGCCCCAGAAACATCAGCAAAATAACATAAAACGTCAGAAAGAAATCAAGCCGAAAATACATATAACCATTAAGTTGAGTTAGCTTTGAGATAGTACTTCCTGCAGGTATGCTGGTAGTGACCAACAAAATGCATATAAAACGATTAGTAGACCATGCAAATGAGCCTAGAATAGCAGAAACGTGAAACCATAAAGTGGGACACCATTTTTAAGCCTTTAAACTTCAAAATATCATCCAAAGGTAAGAAATTAAGAAAAAATCTCCATAAAAAAAAAAAGAGAGAGAAGGAGAAAAAAGCTTGTTCCAGATTGCATGACTCCACACTCCACCTCCAAGTGTTAACCTCCAAGTGTTATAGGGATAAATATTCATATATAGCATTTTAGTAGGGGGATAAAACAACAATATATTTCCATAAAAGAGTATCCTTTAAAGTATTCTTTATGGGAAGTTTAGCTACCTTAGCGGCCTCATGAGGACCAAAAAGATCTTTTAATTTATTGACATCCCAATTGCCTTGAAGCCAAAGATCCGAAAGAATTAAATCATGTGGGGTTCCAGAAGGCGACACAAGATTGTCATTCAACCTCCATTGATCATACCAAATCGAGATATTGCCCTTACCAACATCCAAAAAACTAAAATTACTAGCTAAATTTCTCGCTTTAAGCATCGATTTCCAAATTCTAGAGTCACCCGCGTTCCATTGAACAACAGTGGGATGGTGATAAGAGCAATATTTGTGAAAGAGGAAATTAAACCATCAATAATCATTGGCGTGAAATTTAAACCAAAGTTTGCACATATTAATATTAGAGATTTGATTAAGACTTTTAAAACCTAACCCACCAGCACAGATAGACATGCAAACTATATGAAAGAAGTTTAATGCTTATTAGAAAAACCACCAGACCAAAGAAAACGATTGAAAAGTCTCTCAAGAGAGAGTTGAGTGCTCTTCTTGAGATTAAGAATTTGCAAGGCGTACAGAGGAATACTAAATAAAACACTTTTAAGCAAGGTGAGGCGACCACCATTAGAAAGAAAAATATTCCTCCAATCATTAATTTTATTCTTTATCCTTTCAACCACATCATCAAATTGGGTTTGCTTCCTACGCCCCCTCAAAAGGTTGACCCCAAGATACTTAAGAGGAAGAGAAGCAAATGAAAGCAAGTAAAAGAAATAGCCCAAGTAGCAATAGAGCTCTTAACATTATTACCAAAGATAAAATTACATATTTCTTTGTTAAACTGCAACCCAGAAGCTTGTTGAAATTCCTCAAGAACATGCATTAACACCTTGATGGTAGATTTACTAGCATTCAAGAAGAGAATAGCATCATCCGCATAAGTGAGATGACTAACAAGAACAAAGGATTTTTTACGAAAGCGAGTGTAAGGCTTTTAAGTTGCAAATAGCAGTAATCAAAAGCAAAGATGAAAATGGTAGGAGATAACGGATCCCCTTGCTTAATACCTCTCAGGGCAGAAAAAAAGCCGTAAGAATTGTCATTCACCATCACACTATAATGATTGTTTTGAAGCCACCGTTGAATTAAGGAGATAAAACTATGCTGGAAACCACGACCATACAAAATGTTAATAATAAAATCCCAACTAATAGTGTCAAAGGACTTTTTAATGTCAAGCTTTAAAATCATATTACTACCCTGACACTTTTTGTCAAGATCTTCAATAAGCTCTTGAGCCAGTAAAATGTTATCATTGGTTTCGCGGCCTTGAACAAAAGCAGACTGATCAAGCGAGATGATCTTAGGTAACATAGGTTGCAGTCTAGATAGCATCAATTTGCTCAAAACTTTAGAAATGACAGAGGTGAGTGAAATAGGGCGAAATTTATCCCAACTGGACTTATCATTACCCTTAGGAATGAGCACAATCATGGTGGAAGTAAATTACTTCCCGGGATCCTCCCCCCAAAAGAAACTTTCAACAGCAAGGGTGACATCCTTTTTGATAATATCCCAACAAGAAACATAGAAGGAAGAAGTTAACCCATCCGGACCCGGGGCTTTGTTGGCATTAATGTCCCTCAAAGCCGATAAAATTTCCTGCTCAGTGGGGATCTCACAAAGGGAAAAGAAGGAAACATACCCGTTCATCATAAAAAAGAGTAGTATTAAGTGGCGTAACCTGACTTATCATTACCCTTAGGAATGAGCACAATCATGGTGGAAGTAAATTACTTCCCGGGATCCTCCCCCCAAAAGAAACTTTCAACAGCAAGGGTGACATCCTTTTTGATAATATCCCAACAAGAAACATAGAAGGAAGAAGTTAACCCATCCGGACCCGGGGCTTTGTTGGCATTAATGTCCCTCAAAGCCGATAAAATTTCCTGCTCAGTGGGGATCTCACAAAGGGAAAAGAAGGAAACATACCCGTTCATCATAAAAAAGAGTAGTATTAAGTGGCGTAACCTGGAGCTGTTCATAAAGATATCAGTGAAATAATCCACAGCACTTTGACCAATATCCTTATCGTGAGTATAGAAAGACCTAGAAGGGGAACGAATTTTGAGGATAGTATTAATATTCTTCCTATGCTTAATGGTGGCATGAAAATAATTTGTATTACGATCCGCAGAGGAGAAGTAGATATCATTAGCTTTCTGCTGAAGAAAACTTTCCTCCAAAGAAATAACTTCCAAAAGTTTAGAGTGGGCAGTGGCTAAATTTTCAACGTGTTGAGGAGAACAAATAACTTGCTCTTCGAGCTTGTCAATATGAGCTTGAGCCTCCTTAACCTTCCTATGAACATTGCCAAAAACATTTAAATTCCACTTACGTAAATTCGCATCGGCCTTTTTGTGAAGTTGCCACAAAATGAACTAAGGGTTACCAACACAATCAACTTTCCACTCCTGTTGAATAAGATGCAAAAAAGTCTCATGAGAGGTCCAGATGTTAAGAAATTTAAAATGATAGGTGGAAGGCTTAAAAGTGAAGGTATATATATATATATATATATTAAATGCCTCAGAAGTTAAGAAGGTTCAAATCATAAAGCCACCTTTATATTTGCTAATTTAAAGTGGGTCGGGCTTTGTTATGATCATTTCAAAATAGCCGAAATATCTTCTAGCATAAGTTTAAAATTGACTTACCTAGGACATCACATTGGCTTCTTTGCAATCCGGGAAAACAGATCAATTGTCCTAAGCATTATAATTAATTATTGAAACGTTGCAATGTGATCATAGCATCAAATTATAGTTGTTATTTGAGCCTTAGGGTCTGTTTGGGGCAGCTTGTGTGTTTTAGGATAAGTTGCTTATCCTGAAACGCGGCCTGCGAGCCGGCCGAGGGGGTCGACCTGCGGCCAGATTTTAGTGTAAAAACTCAAACGCAGTTTCGGATAAGCTGGCAAAACGCGCAAATCAAACGGTACGACGGTAAGCTGCCCAAAGTGACCCTTAGTGTCTATTTAAATTTAAAACATTCCAATTTGATGTGTAACTTAATATGGGTTGAAATGACTTCTTAGGGTGAAAATCGCTTTGGAGCTCATTATTATATCATAAAACTACCCTCCCTTGTTCTTAGGAAAGTTGAGTAATTCAAAATTTTAATATTTTTCAATGCAGTATTAGATTTTGATCATACTATACAGTGACTCAAAAATATTAGGTACTATACTATATATGAAGATAATAGCCAAAGCGTATAGTTGTGAGACAAAATAGTCTTAGAAATTGATTGATCTCGTGAGTAATTAAGAACGCGTAAACTTAAGCCAAGAGATATTCTTCAAGGAGAAATTAATAGAAGAACTCAAGAAAATTTCAATTTAATTGAATTTTAGCTCTAAGCATAAGACTGTGTCTAAAGTTAGTTTTATTAACAATGAGAAGCCTAAAGGATTTTGTTCACGTGCTATAAAATAATAGGTTGTGGGATGTTCTGTCAAAATCTTTAGTAAGTGTAATGACACTTATGGCTTGTACAACTACAAGTATTACTAAGTTAGTTTTCATTATTCTCTTGAATTTCATTGCCTTGAAAAATAAATGTGTTTTTATTCTCCCATAATTAAATACAAAATTGATGATAATCAACCCAACCCACATCAATATTTTCCTAGCAACCACCATTTTAAATCCAGGCGTAGTTGGCACCATGTCTATGTGTTGTGTGACTCTAAATTATCTCATCAAATGATAAGCTATAAACACTGAACTTCTTATCAGTTGATAAGTGGTATGCGAGATTGCCAAATTGTCTTTCCATATCTATCTGAACCAATAATTCAAAGCATTATTTGAATGTTGCAGGGCACCTAGAACATCTGTGTATAATTTTTTAAGTTTAAGGATCCTGCAAATTAAATTAATTATAGAATATTCAATGATGATTGTTATACTCATCAGGCTTCGTAGTAAGTCGTCAATCTCATATTTATAGATTTTAACAACACTTGGTTACATTTCTTTTAGTTGATTCTCTTTTCATCTACAAGAACAAATATATTAATTTCAAATATATAATAAATTATATCAAATAATAGGAAAATTTTATGGATAAACTCTCTTAAATACATATAGCCCAAGTTGTTCTCCGGATGCTCTTTAGGACATGAGACATGTAATGTAGAACCCCCATAAATACTCCCATATTAGAACTTGTAAAAGATGTAAATAGCCCACCATGTGCACACTAGTAAGCTTGGTGACCTCTCCTTATATAATTGTGCTAAAATAGCTCAATTTAGAGAGTAATTAAAACATTGAACAAAGTCATCCATGAGTGCCTAGGATGAATAAAAGACATGCTCAAAGACGTGCTAGTGAAGTCGTAAGCATGTTTATGCATGGGCTATTCCAACCAAGAAGTGAATGTCAATTTTGGCTATTCCAACCCAGAAAGGAATTTCAGGTGCACAGGTTGATCTTGCTGAGGGTATCCGTCCACGCCGGTCGACAGAAATGGGGTGGGGGTTGAGGACGATCCCATCAAGGGACTCGATGGCAGTGACAGGAATCCAGTCGATCACATCTCTTGGCAGACCGCCGCCTTCAACATCCTCCATCTCGATCGACACATTTGCATTTGAAAAAAAAAAATTAAGTTACTGCACTAGAAAATGTTAAAAAAAATTTCTTACATACCCATGAGTCTCTCAAGCTCCAACCCAATCATGGGACGATCTTCCGTTTTCGCTACGGTGCCTCCACCCTTTTCATACGGGGCAACAGCATAGGGTAAATCACCAACGTAGCCGACACCTTTGCCATTGGACTACGGTGGTTGTCGGTAGCCTTTTCCCCGGACGGGGCCGACGGGTCAACCACAACCCTGACCTCACTCGAGCCAAGTTTCTGGAGCATCTTTGGACACTGTATTTTTGGGCCCCTCGGAAGAAGCAACCTGGTTGACCGACTCGGGACCGACCGTCTCCCGCCTCATTTCTTTCCTTACCACATTTTTTTTTTTGGGGACAGATGTCGGTGCAGGTAGATACCCCCACCAAGACCAGTAGGCTCGGGTTGACAGTTGTTGCTCATGCCACCCGACATGATGCCTACTCATCAACTCGAAAAACGTTGGCAAAAGATGAACAATCCAACTCCTATCCTATTTATAAGACACACCAGGCAACAAGTTAAAGGGATAACTAATTATTAAATTTTCTTGATATTTGTGACATGATTAAGATAATAATTTCCATGTTCTTACCGCAGCTACCGCCGCCGAGGAGCAGAACAATTCAGAGAACTAATATGTACATACTAGAGCTAATGACACGCATCTCAAAGAGAACGAAAGACTGAAAATAAAAAGCCTCCCCCAAGGGTAAACAAACGACCAACACATCACCTCCAAGCAGGTAAAGCTGCGTCTCTAAACCCGATACAGGTCAAAGCTCTAAGAGGATCCCCTGCCTTAAGCGAAAAGATCCGCCAAGTTTGAAGCGTAATTCATCCTAGCAAGTCTCATCAGATAACTCACACAAGCAACGACAAGATCCGCCTAAGACCTTGCTAATAGAGATATTTAACTGAGGCGACGAACTAACCAGATAGACAAAACGTAAGCCCTGTAAGACTTAATCAAAAGTGACGAGTGAGAAACGCTTCACCTGACAAAACAAATTGACTCATCAGTTAACTGCCCGACCGACCAAAGCGCGGGCAGAAACCCCATGATAGCGATTGGATAACTGACTCGATTTTGTCGTGGAAAACAAGATCATCAGTAGACCGAACACCTTGGTCGACCGAACACAAGGTACGGTCGCCACCCAGGCAATCATTTCACTCGGCTACATTCTAATGAATAGACCAACCAATTTTCGTCATATCAAAATTCAAATTGTAATGCAGATATGGAATGAAATCCATACCATATAAACGGTTTTCATAATTATTCTTTTTTTTCTTGTAATTGTGTCAGATACAATCTTATAAATAATAGACAAAAAAATTACCAAATGGAGGCAGAGTATTGGGACTCCCTCAGTTCCCTCTTTCTCTCCCTCACTCGACCCTTAACTCTCGACATGTGCTAATAAAAATACAATCCATAATCCAACAAAAAAGATTACTTTTGTATCAATATAATATTTCTCCAACGAAAAAAAATATCTCCCGCTAAAATCTGGTACATTAAAATTCTTAATGTATAGTACTGATCCTTAATCTTATATTTTATTAGGGATTGTGTAAACCGGAATTGCCAAAAAATATATCAAAACAAATTGTATTGATGAAACAAATTGATGAACTTGTAACCTGAATAAAGAGTTTGAAACAAAAAAATTGAATCGTGAAAAGCCTCGAAACCTCTTGAATGGGTTTTTGAGATGGAAGAGTAAATAAAAAAGAGGATCAAAATTTAGGAAGAAAATGACATGAGAAGAGAGAGAGAAGACGGACCATGAAGAAAAGCTTAAATACATTCGGACAACGGTGAATGAGGACCTCATGTCACACATGAGTGCATATTACGTCAGGACTCCGAATGTAGAGATACGTTCAGATTCCAATAGTCGTTGTGTTATAGAAATATCTCGCTGTGTTACAGGAATATTTCATCTTCTTTATTGTAAAAAATGAAGTGGTATTCGCGTATTATGTGGTATTATTCGATTATTTTGTGGTATTATTGGAATATTCCCCTCATTACTTGATTTGGGGCTGTGTTTTTCGGTCTATTCTCCATGTTATTTCAATTTCCACTATGTTATTGGAATAATACAACCCCAAAGCAATTAACGCGATGAAATATTCCAATAACACTTCATTTTCCACAAATAACGCTGATGAAATATTCCTATAACATAGCGGGATATTCCTATAACCCAGCGACTATTGCAATCCGAATGTAGCTCTACGTTCTGAGTCCTGACATAATATTTTTTCTGTCACACACTCGTGAATTTATAGTGATGTGATATTCTCATCCACCATTATCGTAACACTTACGCGCAGCATTCTTTGCAATGCAGCCATTTAAAATTATTAAAAATGTAAGTCGTGAGGCACCATCACGACTCCGTCCAATTTTAAATTTTGATTTAATTGCTCCGTTTCCGCCAAAATAAATTATAATTGTAATTTGTTATTAAAAGTAGTTTAAAAGTTTAAATATCATGCACATAAATATAAAAATGTGATATATTAGATATTTAAATATGTACAAATTTTGGGGTCTATGTTGTAAATAATAGCCTTACAATCTGGTACCTTTTACTCCACCAGCTTGTGCCGTTCCAACAACCGGGAAAACGACCACCGTCTTCAAGCCGCTGCTTCCGGCCAAAGCTTCCTCCTCAAATGCCAGCCACATTTACGCGCTCACCGTTCCATTATATATAATATAATTTAATGGAAAAGTTCTGTGCAGATTTTATTATTTATTAAAAGTATTTTTTGTTGATCGACATTTGAACGATAGTATTTAAAATAATGAAATTGAAGGCTAAATTTTAATTTCATAAATAATTAAATTCCAGAAAATATTTGCTTCGTTTATCCAGCTATGACAATGGTATGCTGTAAACCAATCAAATGACCTGTAAAAGGGACATTTACTTGAGTGCTAAGCATTCTTTGAATTTATATATGCAATGTCTAAAATTTTATTTCTATATTTATAATATTCAAAATCTTCATCTGACATAAAAAAAATATCATTTTCATTGTATATTTTTTTAAAATTAAATAGGCCCATTTATACATCAAAATTGTGACCGCATGAATCTCGAGTAAAGTCAATGGATCTCGCTAAGAATATTCCAAAGGACTGCATCAGGACAGTCAAAATATAGAGGTGTTAAGCATCGTTTCATTCGATTTGAATCATGGGCCGACCGAAGGAAAGTACAGCCAAGTGAATAAACATTATGCACCAGATCCTTAGGAAAGCCCATGTGTAATCAACTCCCTTAACCCTCAACTGATTTAGGAATCAATCACAACTAGAACCAATAGTCGCTCTCTAGAACATCTTTCCAACCCTCTATGATTCCCTCTTGTTCGAAGGAGAGCCGCCCATCAGATTACGGAGACACACGCTATGTCTGATGGTATAAGTATATCCTAACATTAAGAAGGTCTCTAAGAGGAGTTCTCTTGAGGAGGTCAACTGAAGACCTTCTAGCTGACCGAAGAATGTTCGACCAACTAAAGGCCTTATAGCCAACCGAAGGATTATCAGATATTTGAATGCTAACATCAGTATATCATTAATAGCTCACTTTAAATTATTATGAATACAAAACGGTGCCAATAACAGTTACGAATATTAAAGGATTATGGTATCAGTTACAAATATATAAAGTTGTAATGATGTATTAATTACTTGTAAAGTTAATATTAAAGCATGAGCAAATATGTAACTTATGAGACTCCCCCTTATGATCTATAAATAGGAGGGTGATTTCTTCATGAAGGAGCTACATAATCTACTCTAAGATAACTTGTTTTATTGTGCATTCTATTTCTATTTCTCTCTTTATTCCTCTCATCCGTCCAACGCTCCGTTCCTTAGATGTGATCCATAAAATAGTTTTGGGTTTAACATCATGAAATGAGTGGTGAGTATGGAGTCATGTTGGCAACAAGAAGAGGAGTGCATCACAGAGAAAGAATTTGAGGGAAACTTCTAACATGGAGTTCGTCTGTGAATCTATACAGCAACAAATTCAGGAACTCCAAGATATAATAGTAGGACAAATGGCATAATTGTCCCACACTGTACTTGAGGGGAGAGTACAAAGTACTCCATAACCAAATCTTCAAGCACCTGAACGGCAAGGCCATAAAATAGCTTAGGGAGCTAAACGAATTGAAGAATCCCAGTATCAAAATAGTGTGGGTCCATGCAAAGGAACATACCACCAGAGGGTGAATGGAAGTCTACTGTCAGTTAGAGTATGTATTCTCCCGGCAGATCATCAACGTTGAGCCCCTTGAGAAGTTCAAGGTTCAATCCTTAGATCCATACAAGGGTCAAAGTGATCCAGCCCATCACATAACATCTTTTGAGTCGACTAAATACCTTCTCAAAGTATCTGACGCATTGAAGTGTTAGCTATTCTACACCAGGCTTAGGGATTTGGCCTTCATGTGGTTCAACAGCCTCCCGACAATAATTATTACTTTCTTCGCTGAAATCAAGAAGTTATTCATAGTGTAGTAAGCTAGCGGATAAAGTACTCATGAAGACTCAAAAACCATGTGACATGTAAAGCAATGGTTGAATGAGAGCATATGACCATATCTCACTCAATTTTAGAAGGAGATTCTAGAAGTTTAGAACACAGAGCTCGTGATTGCACAAGTAGCCCTTGCACAAGGCTAATAAGTGCACAGTCTAAATACTTTATGGGTTTACATGAATACAAGAGTTTGGTTGAACTCTTAGAAATGGCCAATGATTTTATTTCGGCAAAGGAATACGTTAACCTGTCTTATATAAAATGCAAAAACTTTTATCATCGATCAGAGAAAAAGAGATCAAGAGATAACAAGTGAAAAGAGAATGATGACCCTCACCCCTATCGGGAAAGAGGTAGGTTGTCTCGTAGTGATATAAATTCTGTCAAAACATCATGGAGACATAGTCGATTGAATAACCAATCTACTCGCAATTATAGAACACTGAAACCCAATCAATTGAGAGGTTCAATAGCAGATTATAAAAACTATTCAAAATAAGAAGTACTTTAAGAAGGCTCATTCAATGAGAACTAGAGCTTTCTACTAAACCACTAACAAAATTGCAAGTATCATGAGGACTATAGTCATGACAATGATGAATGCAGACACCTCCAAAGCTTGGTTGATGAACTGATTTACATTGGAAAGCTCAAAAAGTCTGTGGTCACTAAAGCACAAGCCTAAAGGCAAGGAAAAGCCTCTACACAAGATGACTCAGATAAGCATGTTTGAGCCAACGCCATCCATATTGACAGGATAGTTCCTACAACCTTAGGTGGAGCTTCATTCAAAAGAGCCAACTGTAAGAGGCTCTGAGTAGAGAAATATGGTGTCGTTGCTTCTTCTTTGGAGTGGAAGCCCCATCCTCTAATTATTTTACTGATACAAATTAAAAACCCCCACTTGGAATCCCTACAATAATGTCATAGTAGTTACAATGATGATTAATAACTACCATGAGTGTACTATCTTGGCTAATACAAGCAGTTCGAGAAAGTTACTATTCAAATTCGCCTTAAAAAAAATGCTTCTAGGAACTGACCACCTTGTTGGTTGACCAGCCAACTGTACAGGTTTTTTGGCAAACAAAAGGAGGCTCTGACATAATTAGATTGTCAGTAACTTGAGGAGAAGGTGATAGTCAATTTACTAACATTGAAGACTTTTTGATGGTTGATGCACCACCCACCTACAACGCGATCTTCAATCGTTGTTGCTCAATAAATTCATAGCGGTGGTATCCACCTATCACGTGGTTGTAAAGTTTCTATGCTATGGGGAAATAATAATCATTTGTGCTAATATGGAGCAGTCTCAAACATGTTACCTTCGAACGGTCGATAACGTGGAGTAAGAAATGTTGGCATCCAGCACTAAGAAGAGGGGGGTCTAGAAACCAACAAAGTTATAATCAAGTTCATCAATGCCCTTAACAAACTAGGAAAAAAATTTCTAACTAGTGAATGTTTTGATGCAAGGCACGAGTATTTATTGATCCAGACTCTCCCAAAGCATCTGGTTGTCTTTACCTGGTTAGTCGCTAAGATGTCACACTTCCCAATAGACGTAGCATGTCACTGATTTAGCATAATTCTAGTCGTCTGGCCAATAAAGCAGAAGAATAGAACATCGGCCATGACTTTAGCTACACTGATTTGGGAGGAAGTACAAAAGATCAAAGAGGTGGGCTAAATCTGAGAGGTCCAATATCAGCCCTAGATATCCAATGTAGCTATGATGCAGAGTCAAACAAAAAATGAAGAATGGGTGTAAACTTCACAAATCTAAAATATGCTTTCCCCAAAAATAATTGCCCCCTGTTGAGGATCGATGTGTTGGTGGATTTTGTAGTCGAACATTTAATAGTGACCATTATGGATGCTTTCTCTAGCTACCATCAATGCATAAGGCCGATGCGGAGAAAACTTCCTTCATTACAAGAAAAGATTTATATTTCTACACTGCAATGCCCTTTGGGCTAAAAATGTTCAGGCTACCTACCAACTCCTTACAGATGCAATCTTTGCTAACTAAAAAGGAAAAAGTATTGAAGTTTTCATCAATGATGTATTTATTAAAAGTAGGTCAATTAAACAACATATAAAAGTTCTAAAAGAAATATTTTGAACACTTAAAATATATAATATGAAATTAAATCCACTTAAATATGAATCTTGAGCATTAACCAAAAAAATCTTCAAATATCTCTTGATACCCAAAGGAATAAAAGCCAACTGATATAAGGTAAAAATGCTCTTAAATATGTCTTCTCCTTAAAATGCAAAGAAAGTGCAAAAGATTATCGATCGAATAGTATCACTCAAACTATTCATCTTAAAGTCATGTGAAAATTTTGCAGTTTTCTTTCAAAACATTAAGGAAAAAAAATATTTGAATGGTCAGCCAAATTTGACAAGCATTCGAAAACCTGAAGAAATCGCTGGCCTTTCCTCCACTGTTACAAGGCCTGAAGTCAAAGGAAGAACTTTCTTTATATTTGGGAGTTGGTCCAAAAGCCACTAACTTAATCATAGTGAGGGAGGCTCTAAGAAAACAATTCTCCATCTACTACACCATTTCAGGCCTCAAAGACACTCTGGTGTCCTATTATGTAAAAGGTAACATTTGCTTTAATTGGCTCTACTCGCAAGCTTCGACCATATTTCCAAATATACCCAATTAGGTTCATCACTCAAATATGTGCACATTCGGCTAGAATACTCTAATAAGCTTTTGAAGTGAGTTGTGGAACTCTGTGAGTATGACATCACCTACATTCCACAAACAGTGATCAAGGTTCAAGCTGTGGTTGATTTTCAAGGAGACTTCTCAGAACAAGGTGAATTAAGTGAAGAGGATGAAGTTGGCGACCAAAGCTAGACTTTGCACATTGATGGGACTTCGATCCACTAGAGCGCAAGAATTGAATTGGCTCTAAGCAGCTTGACAGGAGAACATCTCTATCACTTGGTCCCCTCATGTTTGAAGTCACAAACAATTAAGTGAATAAAAAGTGTCAATAGTCGGACTACACATAACTCTTGCAACGGGCGTTTGACATCTACTAGTAAAGTCAAATTCTCAATTAGTAGTAAATCAAGTTAACGAAATGGACCATATGATGATCAAATACTTAGATAAGGCAAAGGCGGAGATATTGAAGTTTGTAAACTTTAGAATCAAACACATTGGTCAAGACAAAAACCAAATGATAGACCTTCTAATAAAGAACATTTGCATTAAAGAAAGGACGCTCTAAAGGCTTTTCCGACCAACTATCAAGGAGTTAGAAATCATGGAGGTGGGAGCTAAAAGCAAAAAGAGTTTGATGGATCCCTACATCTAATACCTAAACACTGGAAGGATCCTCGAAAAAGTAGTTGACTCAAAAAATATTCAAATTTAAGCCTCCACAATGCCTCATCATCAAAGATAAATTTTATTGAAGGTCAACCATCTCATTGCTCCTAAGATGTGTAAAGGGAAATGAGGTGGAAGAAATCCTTCGAGAAATATATTCTAGTGAATGTGGGAGTCATTCCAGAGGGAAGACCTTGGCACATTCTATATAGAGGCAAGGTTACTTCTAGCCAACCCTCATGAAGGATGCAAAAGAGTTCTAGATGTGATCAATGTAACGAATATGTTCCACTACAACAGCATTCGACCAAGAAACTACAGTTGATTTTTAGTCCTTGGTCTTTTTCCATTTGGGTATTTGACATTTTTGGATTCTTTGTCTCTTCAAAGGGCTATTGCAAGTTCCTTATAGTCGTTGTAGACTATTTTTCAAAATATAGAAGCAAAGGCCCTCACACGGATTACCACAAATGTCGTATGAAACTTCATTTGAACATATATTATCTATCGGTTTGACCTACCCATATTACTTATCACCAACAATGAAACACAATTCACTTATTAGGAGGTAAAATATTTCTATCATATTCAAGGAATTAACATGAAATTTGCGTCTGTACATCATCCTCGAATGAATGGACAAGTGGAGGCTGCAAACAAAAAAATCTTAAATCTATTAAGGAAAAAGGTCGAAGAAGTAAGAGGAAATTGGATGGACTTAATTTTTTTTATCTTGTGGGCCATCCAAATGAAACCATCTTCAGCAACCGGACAAATCTGTTATTTGCTTTCTTATAGAATGGAAGCAATGTTATCGGTCAAGTACAACAACCTTAGTCAGAGAGTTGTCGCGGCCACCACTTTTAATGAGGAAAATCTCATTGATTGTAAAGAAGAAAACAATGAAGGAATGATGCTTGCCTTTAATCTCTTAAAAGAAAGTCTTACCAACACAGCACTCAAATAAGAAGAAGTAAAGAGAAGAATTGCTCGCCTGGTGATCTAGTTTTGAAGAAAGTCGGCCAAGAAGCAAGAGTTTAACCGATCAAAAAACTCGATCAAACCTGTACCAATTCATTCACCATCATTCCAAAATCACTCTAAGAGCTTACAAGCTAAATTCATAAACCGAACAAAGATTCATCGAAAGTGGAGTGTAAATGATCTAAAAAAAAAATTTCTTAAACTACATAGTACCAACAAAAGAAATATATAAGGGGTTATGCTTTCTATACTTGTGATTTTTTTATTCTTGCATATTGTTAAGAAAATACTAGTAGTGAGAGTATAACCTCAGGTTTAAACAATACTTAGGGAACTCAGAAGGTCGATGCACCATGCATCAAAATGACACTCGGGGAACTAGAGTACACTAAAAGGCTGACAAGAAGAAGTTTTCTGATGCTCGGTTGCAACTCCTCAAACTTGATTTTCTAAGTTTAACGAATTTATAGAGGTTATTACCCACCCAGTAGCGAGAAAACTCTATGAATACCCCCACTACGAGGTGAAATTTGACCAAACAATAGTTTAGGTTTGGTCAAACAACTAAAAATTTAGGTTCATCTAAGATTTTACATCCAAAACACACTAAATCGATGTGCTTCGCTCAAACGGCTAAAAAAATATTAAACAACTGACAATGACACCACGATGTCCGATCGATGTACATAAACAAAATCAGCCCTCAACACTCGAGACATGAAAACCAAGACTCGAGTCAAGCAAAATGTTATGAATCAACTTAAGAATGCAGAATAAAGTAATTTCATAACTTACTACACAAAAAGGTAATACAGGTAAAAGTGACAAAAAGCCATGTTCATTCATTTAATCATTTGTTTACATGATGAAACAAAAACTTTGTTATGTACATTGGCTTGGTTACATGTACAAAAGAAAGAAAACATAAGAAACCCCTGACTTTATGAGTATCAGGCCATGTGATGGATGATCTGCCATCCTCCACATTATCACCCTCTTAACTCCTGTTGGTTTCCAATACCAAGGGAGCATCGAAGGGTTTCTTAAACTCACCAAGGTCAGAGTATTTGAGATCGACCATGCACTTATACAAATTTTCTATCATAACCATCCTATCCTCTTTCAGGTGAACCACTTGAGTATGAAGAAAATCTTTAGCCATCTTCATAGTAACCATCTGCTCGTCAGTTCAACATTTTCTTCTTGAATAGCATACACCCACTCAGACCCTATCTCTAATTCTGCCTCAACATCCTTTAATCGAGCCTCTGCCTCGGTTGCCTGATTTGTTGCCACTATTGCTTGCACCTTGAACTCCCTCACTTTCTTCTCAGCCTTCAAGGCTCTTTTCCTCGTGTTCAATTAAAGGGAAGTTAGGTGGTACGTCGTGGCAAAACTGATCAGCTGGAATTGGTCGAATAAATGACATATTTCCACAGGTTAAAGGCTATTGAAATGCTTCTCAAGACCCACCAACCAAATTACTTTAGCGATGGGCATGGAGTATTTAGTAGTCTTTAGGGTTATGGGAAACTAATCCCCCTCGATGTTTATTAATTCAAAGCTAGAGTCTAAATTGAGAAAGATCTTTGGTTGTTTCTCTTCTAATGGACTCAAGTGATCTTTGAACTGCCGTCTTTTTCTTGAGAGGTGGGGTGAGGGAAGTTGCAGAATTGGGAGCTGGGGCCTTGCCTTTTTTCCAGTGCTTTGCCTCTTTGATTGGCTCAGATTCCTCTTCTCTTGAGCTTCATTCTAGATTCACTGCCTCTAATAAATCAACCGGTGTTGTTAGGGACCATGGAAAGGGCCAACTAGCTTCCCTTCTTTCAGATATAAAATGTGGCTCGAGGTTGATGGTCAGAAAGCTTCTTGTGTTATTGGGTGTTCGGAGGACTCCTCAGCCTCTGATCCAAAGATAAAGGAGTAGATTCCTCCAGGTGGTAGCCTCTTGAATCCCTTAAATTTATCAATGAAAGTTTCTGCTCAATCAGTATTAATTCTATAGTCTCTCAGTCGTATTTGATCCTGATTTTCTATATATAGATGTAAAATGCGATGTATGCGATTAATTTCCTTAATATATATTCTTAATTTGCAACAAAGCCAAAAACTTGATCCAAAGCAAAAGCTAGGTAAATCTTTCACTATGAAGCAAATAAGAATGCAATTATAATATTTCAATATGGGATACTACGCGAGTATACATATCGTTATCAAATAATATAGAACTTTGTGATTAAGTCTCGAATATTGATCCCACAGGTAGAACTAATTTTAGATAACAAAATTTTATTTAGCAATATATTATTACTTAAACTTAAGATGCTAAAATAGAAATGAAAGTTCGATTCTTTTTGTAATTTTTGATAATTGAAAATAAAGTGAGCAACTAACTAACTTAACTATAATAGTTGCAAAATGAAGGCAATATTAATAAAATATTTTTTTCTTTAACATGAATTAGTGATAAATATAGAAATTATGTTGTGGAAGTATGCTAAATGTGTTGTGTCAAATAAGAGAAATAATATTCTTTACCCTTACTAGAGATGTTATAAAGAACATTGGCTAATTTATATTTGAATAGTCTTGAAGACCGGCTAGACAGAGAAGATACTAGCTCTCACTCTAGAGTTCCCTCTTCTCCCTCCACCTAGAGGCTAACATCTCGTATAAAAACCTAAAATTATAAATCAAATTGAGGGCTTTAGTCTGTCCCTCTAAAGTTACAAGTGAAGTCAATTTTTAATTAGGCATCTCCTCAAGCTTCTCCCCACATTTTTTCTTTTCTTCTCTCTCTCTCTCTCTCATTCATGAAATCAATATGTGATTTCAACCAGCTTTCTCGCTTTGATTGAGACAATATCATCTCAGATCTTACATGTTCTCATAACAGGTATTAACATCTTAATTGACCAAATCAAGAAGTAAATGAAGTGCAAGGCTTCAAATGATCACAACTTCTTCCAACATTGAAGTCTACTACTTCACACAACTTCCTTTAGATATTAATCACTTATCATTTTAAGGAAAAAGATAAAGAAAATTACTCAGAATTTATGGAGAAAACACAACCAACATAATTTTAAAAGTAGAAATCATGCACACCAACAAGAAATCTAAATTAAAACCAAGTGTAGCCACAAAGATAAACACTTATCTCAAATTCTCTCCACAAAATGTCTTGAAGTTCCTTTGAATTCTCTTTCTTCTCTTACAATACAAACTAATACTCAAAATAAAATAAAATACAATAAAGTTGGTCGGCGGCAGAAGCGGCGATGGGCGGCGGCGGCGGCGGCGGCGATGGGCTACAAAGTTTGATGGATTGCTGACCTCTTTTTTTGAAAAATCTAAGTCTTTTCTTATAAACTTCAAAAAGGTGCCTTGGTGTCTCTTCAAAAAGGTGCCTTCATTCAATGAATCTTCTATAAGTTGCCTCCTCATAAGCCAATTAAATGATTTTTTTTGTCCATGGGCTATTTCTCATGTTTTTATCAAGGTTTGCTTCAAACAGCTCTTTAAAAATCAGTTCAATTAAATAAATCATTAAGTAACTACTTCTGGCGCTTAAGCGCGGGGTACTTGGTGCTTAGGCGTGGAGCCTCTAGCGCTTAGGAGCCCCAGTTCATTTTTGCACATTTCTTCATTTTTTGCTCCAAATTTGACATTTTTTCACTCCTTTTAGCATTTTTCATCCATTCGATTGTACTTGAAAGAAAAACACACAAATACCTTTCATTAAAGCGCAAGATCTCAAAAATAGGTATAAAAATGTGTATAAAAAAACTATATATTTCAGGTGTATCAGTATTCTCTGACTCGGTCTCTCTTCTTTGAGGAGAAGTTTCACATATCTTTCTCTTCCTCGACACCTTCTTCAAAAGCTAAGCAGTCTTATCAAACTGCCTCTTTTACTCCACCACATTAGAGGCAGCCCACAGCTTAAGATACTTGGTAGGAATCAATACCCAATTAACAATTAGGGACTTAGTGTATTAAATCAACTACATATACTTGCCGAAAATAGCTAACTGAAGCACCTTGAGCTGAGGAGGAAGCCCCCTTCTTCTTTTGGTATGGCACTCTAGTTAACCTAGTGGTGATACTCCAATTTGCACAGGATCCATGGAGAAATCAAAGCTTACAATCTCTTATCTTACTCTCCAAGTCAATAAGATAGAATTTTCAGGTTGAGCTGAAGATGACATATCCATCTGACTCAATCTTGAAAGAGAACATGTGGGAGAATAGCTCCAAATACTATGAGATTTCCTTATGTTGCAAGTAAGATAATAATTCATCACCGCAACGATTGAATTCAGTTTGATTTGGGCATGGAAAACTCCATATTAATTCAGTATCAACCACACTTCTCAAGAAAAGGGTAGTTGGAGTCCCCACCAACTAGTACTGATAGAAGATCAGGTCATATCTTAAGTAGTTAGTCACTCAAACCTCCGGCTCCACTTGCTCAAGCACAAAACTTGTATCATACACATAAGTGTCATACAACAAATTTGCATTGAACAATGTTAGAATCGATCGCTCGGTCACCCTCACCAAACTATACAGTTGTGGGGAATACTTAAAAGTCATAAAAGCTCTAGAGGGAAACCAACCAAAGTGAAGGAGAAATTGAAAATGAAAAAGTGCAACCCTTTATTCTCTTATAACCTGATATATAGAGTAGCCAGAGAATTCATAATGCCTTGAATCCGTACTAAGACTTCAGAAACCCACGTTAAATCATGACAAAAATAGATTAAACATGTTTATGAAATTTTTTAAAAATTGACCAAAATTAAATTTTTATTTGTGATACAAAGTACTTTATAGATAAGACATCAGCCACCTTGGGCGGCACCAAACCACGACTCATGAGACTAGAATACAACGCACGTCTCCCAAACTTAAATTTTTCCATACCATCTTCTTTCGCTATAACTCAGGTAATCAAGTTTGTCACCCAGACTATAGTCAGCTTAGTGTTGAGAATCGACACTTTGGCCTAAAGGGTCTCCATATCAGCATATAGGACTATCAGCTCCTCCTTCATGTCTAACATGGCGGTCTCCCTCTGGTTAGCTTCTTGAGCAAACAAATTCATTGTCTTATCAATACAATTAGTCAACAACTCATGAGAAAAATCCAGTAAACTAATAAAAAAGTCAAGAAATGAATTCACAAGTCTGATAAGGATTGAACCAGTTGAGTAAGTAAGAAATTACTTTATCTATTACTCTCTCTATCTCTGATGTGTGAAAACTCTCGCTAACACACGGTAAGACGTCGACTAGCTGACCTCATCGACTAAAGGTGGGAGAATCAAACCTTCGTGTGGCTAAATTTGGGTCAATGTGACCACCTACTCTTGTTTTGATGTCGAAGAATGAGCTAGCCTCTAGCAAAAGGGATCCTGGGAAAGGTCTGGTGCACTAGTGGTGTGCACCTCAACCCTAGCCCCATGTCTTGGAGTGGCAGTGAGTCAGATGGCTCGACCTTCTCCTCTACCCTTTGCTTCTTTAGCATGGTTTACTTAACAAACTTGATCTTCACATGCAGGATCCCTTCTCTATGCCTTTTTAAACTAGCCAATCGTTCTTAACCTTCAGGCATCTTTTTTGTTGATTAGCTCTCATCCGCATGCTTCTTCTAGGGATCCAACCTAGTACTCACTACCTTCTTTTTTTTTTATTGCCCATAAAAGGGTGGAGTCTGTCAGTCGAAAGCGCAAAGGCCTTCCTCATAGATTCCTTATTCATTATTTTTTTTACTATTCATAATCACTATATTATGTTAAAATTGATTGAGGAGTGTAAAATTTGGAAAGATTGATCAAAAAGTACTGATCATGCCCAATTTTTAGGGAATACCGACACAAAAATCTAGTGAGTTTAATTATTAAAAATACTTCTTATACAATAAATAAATAAGGTATTTCATTTAATTATCTTATTCTTATTGTAGTTGTCGCTTTCAAAAAAGTAAGAGAATTGAGGAACTAATAATGTACACCTAAAACATGACCACATGAATCTCAAGAAAATTCAATGGATCTCGCTGTCGGCACAATTTTAGTTAAGGAGTTGCTCGTTGGAATTTGTCGGTCGCCATAATTGAAATCAAACTGATTTCATATTTTTCACAGTTTAAAGAAAAGAACACTTCATCTCAAGCCATGAATCTATCCCGAAAGACAAACACAAGACTTGAGAGTGAGGTTCAATCAAATAAACTAAAAAATATATGACATCCGTTTGGTCTGCGAAAACCATTTTATGTATAAGCCGACAAGTTTCCCTATTTAATAAGAAAAATTAAATAATGTTTATATTAAGTTGGGTTCGGAAAAGCTTCCTATAAGGGCAAGCCTCTATAGTTAATTACATCTTAGATAACTGAAGTCACCTAAAAAAAACTCTCAATAAAAATCAGGGGACATTTTCTTCAAGGAGTTCAAAGGATTAGGACTTTTTAGCGAGATAGGACAAAGAGCTATGAAAGGGGAATGTCTCAAATTTAGAACATTTTATGGAATTCAAAGGAAGAGAAACTAGGGAATGTCATAGATCCTGAGGGAAACCTCGGTGACTACCCAAGCTATCTTATGGTTTGGCTTCAGTTTAGAGAAGAAATTATTTAAATGTTCATCCTGCCAATGTTATTTAATTAGGGCTTACATCCGTGTGAAAAAATCAGACGAATAGCTTGGAAGATATGAGGATTTATATCGTGACAAACTACAACCTCCGAATCTTAACACGAGTTAGGGCTTATATTGTATAACAGAGTTATACAAGGGCCTAAAAAGAAGTTGTGGATTTATGTCACACTAGGCGAACAATCTCAAAATCTTATTGATTGTTCTTTAATTCTAATGAATGATTTAGCTTATGTAGATAATGTTCTGTTGTTGAAGATAATTGTGTTGCTCATAATGCTAGCCTCAAGTTTCTCGTCGTAGCGCCTTCGAGTTAGATGCTAATTTTAAGTGAACCTGCAATTGTTGAGTCTACGATTTGTTGTCGGGTACCTCCCATAAAACTAACTATTGTCCTCCTATTCTATAAGATAGTGTGTAAAAGAAACAGTAGCAGGTATATCAAAGGAAAGCAGTGAAAACATAATATCTATAGGAGCAGTAAAGCATGCAGTATAGGAAAACATTAGAATGTACAGTAGACAAGAACAGTAAAGTGTGTTGTAAAGTGAAATGTTGTAAATGTAAAACAAACTTATATACATAAGAGGTCTGCTACTCCTTTAAGTGTGATTGATGTAGTTAGTATAAGTATAGTGACAAAATTTAAGAAACGAGTTATCATGCATTATATAAGTAAAAATGAGCAACAAAAGAAACACCACTTGGAAAACTCGAGAAAAAAAGACAAATGACCCACGATTAAAAACTCAAGAAAAACAGTGAATGACAACTCAAAGAAAGTCATCAAAAACACGGGAAGTTCCCAGAAAAAGACCATGAGTGCTTTACAAAAAGTTCCAATAAAATCACATGAAAAATCCGAAGAGAAAAACCGCAAGCACTTGGGTCGGGTATATATATATATATATATATATACTCGAGGAACATCGAAGGCTACTATCGGTCACCCGAATGTATAGAGCTCGTCACTCAACTAGACAGGTGTCCTACTAAACATAACTTAGGAGGGTGCTTCTTAGCACGGTACCGACATCTTTAGCATGATACTAGTAATGGACAACCAAGTTACAATACATTTAAGATTTATATTTTAGCATGCACGTGAATTTCAGGCATACAAAAGGAAGTTGTATCAAATTTGTTTATAGTTAAAATATTTATTTTTGTAAATAGTGTATCTGTTCTTATCGTGTCTGTTGTTATAAGTTTTGAAAATCATAATTGTCCACAAGTCGATCATGTCGTCGGACGTAGGACCACCAACAATCTAAGAATGTACGGGTCCCCCGTTAGTCTTGTGTTGGTGAAAGATACTATCGTCTTATGGTTCACCAGGTCCCTGAATCTAGTCCTGATGTTGTAGGATGGAATATCATTCTGCTGTACCACCGGCGTGCCTTTGTCATCACCGCCCTAAGCCCCATAACAAAACCGACATACTTTCGACCTTGCTTGATGGTTTCATATATAACAAAAAGCTATATATGCGCACTTATGTATCAGACATAAGCACATAAAACCCAAACCAAGAAGCAAGAAAAATAAACTAAAAAACATGAAAGGGAAAAGAAATAAGACTAACCCACCTCCAAAATCCAATTAGAAAAGATGAGCTAAAACGTTAAGAGGGATAGTCTAAAAAAACACCAAATGATTTCAGATTTTGCAAAAAGAACATCTAATAGTTTCAGATTTTTGACGAATAGGCCACCATGTGATTTCATATTTTGAAAATAAACAACCCGATAATTTCAAATTTTGCAAAAAGAACACCCAATAATTTCAGATTTTCACGAATAGACTGCCAAATGATTTTAGATTTTGAAAATAAGCAACCCGATAATTTCAGATTTTGCAAAAAGAACACCCAATAATTTCAGATTTTCACGTATATGCCACCAAATGATTTCAGATTTTCAAAAATAGGCCACCAAAGTTTCGGATTTTTAAAATAAGGAATTGCATAAAATGCATAAGAGAATGATTCAAATGTTTCACCACTAACTTTGATGCACAGATGACGATGAACTAAATTCCCTTACGTCATTTCAACAAACAGTTAGCATGCAACCATTAATCCACCAACTTAAAGTTCAAGAACTTCATCTTTGACTCTTAATTACCCAAATAGAGACGTAAGAAAGAACTTCAACATGAAAGCAAACACCACATTAAATGGCTAAAGAAAAGAAGAAGGGAAATGGTTACCACTTGGAGTAGAGCACACAAGAAAAGCAAGAGTAGATCTAGAAGCAATCCGGCAGCACCTTTCCTTTTTTTAGAAATCTCGGCCAGCCCTAAACCCCCCTAAAAGAGGCTTATATAGAAAGAGAAACCTTCCCTGAACTTACCCATGGTGAACCAAAGTCGAGGGAGGTGGGAGAAACGGCGACAAATGCCGCAGAGAGGAGCAGACGATAAGAGATCGTGTATGGGGCGCATGGGGGCTGCGGCTCAAGAGATCGTGACCGAGAGGGAGCTTCGGGCGAGGGTTCGCGAACGGGAGGGAGTCTTGGCTGGCTCGGTCGCGAACAGGAGAGCGAGAGGAGGTGGACCGGACGAGCGAAAGACGTAGGGATTTAGGATTTTAGGGAGAGAGAAGAGAGGGTGATATATTATTATTATTATTATTATTATTATTATTATAAGCTCCATTTTGTGCATTTTCTCCCAGACACGCCATCATTGTGAAGTGAACATCTCCCATAGGTAAAATCGACATTCTGGATGCGTCGGCGCAGTCCGTTTTGTCATCTAAGGTCGTCCGGGTAACCTCATCGACAACCGGGTCGAAAAACGCGTCAAATTTAATTTTCGTCAAAATTTTGGTTTCGAGTTCAATTGATTGATGAAGATGATGTGGATGGTTGTCATGAGAGGTTTAGAAAAGATTTGGAGTGATTTTGGATCGATTTGAAGGGTCAAATTGGGGTTTTAATTTAGATCAACCTTGAGCTCAAAGCAAGGGTCAATTAGGCTTGGATTTGTTTTGAATTGATCATATGAAAGATGAATTTGAGTTTAGAATTGAAATTGGGGGGTATTGGGGCCAAATTGATGGGTATGTGGGATGAATTTGAGGAAATTAGGTCTTTAAAGACAATTTGGGGGTTTTGGTCAAAATAGTCAAATTGGCCAAATTGAGTTCAATTAAAGGGTCCAATTTGGTTTTGGGGACATTTGAAATGATTTTGAGGGTTTTGGGAAAGTTTGGGCTACCAAGGGTATTTTTATAATTTTGGCAAATTTGATGGTATTTTGGTAATTTTGGAATTGTTGGGATGGTTTTGGGCAATTTGGGTATTTTGAAATGATTTTTGAACAAATTTGGGTATTTTGAGTGAAATTGAGAATTTTGGCCAAATTTAGGGTTTGTGGGTGTTTAGGTAATTTGGGTGGATTTAGGGACAAAATGTCAAGTTGGATATTTTGGTATAATTGGGGTACCAAGCATCTTATATGAGCTATGAACCAATGAAATCTTCATTTGGGTCCTCTATGTATTGGTCTTAGCTAAACCCCAGCTTAAGGCCAGTGGGTCTAGGGAACCATCTACATGAGTTTCCCAAAAGGTTAAGGGATCAAAGTCAACAAATCTGGGTTTAGGGTTGGGTTTAGGGTTGCAAGTGAGGTGAGTAAATGTTGGTGATAGTGAATGTAAGTGAGTGAACTAGCTCCATACCAACACTCAGGGCCAGCCCTAAGGTCAAGTAGTCCTATGGGGACTCTCCTTAAAATCTCTCATACTGACCCCACCTACAAGTACTAGAGGTTATGACCAATATGTGGAACTTCAAGTTGAGCAAGGAAGAGTTTAGAGTTTTTGAGGGTGTGGGTTCTTTTTCTAGTTTTCTAGGAATAGTCAACTGGAAAGTTCTATGACTAGACCTCAGGCTACTAAAGAGGGAAAACTAAACCTAACCAAAAGTGAGGTCAACAATAGCTAAGAAGATACCTAAGGAATGCATCATAATATATGAAATATAGAGGCGCCAAGCATCATTTCATTCGGTCAGGATCATGGGTCGACTGAAGGAAAGTACACATGATCGAAGGAACATTATGCATGTCATTTGAGGTAAAGTCGTGTGTAACAACTCCCTTAAAATATTCAGTAATCCTTCACAAATATAACTAATGGTTGCTCCCTAGAACATCTTTCCAACCCTCTATGAAGTCCTCTTGTCTGAAGGAGAGTCATCCATCAGATTAAGGTGATGCACCCTTTCTAAGTTTATCCTAAAGATAAGGAGATTTCTAAGGGGAGTTCTTTTGAATAGACCGACCGAAGACCTTGCAGATGACAGAAGGCCTTACAACAGACCGAGCTATTATTAGACATCTAAATGCTAGCATCTGAGATCATTAATATCTCATTTGAAACATTTATGAATAAAAAATGGTGCCAACTTCGGTTGTGAATATTAAAAGATCATGGAATTTGTTACAAAAATGTAAAGGTGTAACTATTAAATCCATTCTAAAAGAGTGTGTGTTATTGCACACCCTACTTCTATTTCTCTCTCTATTCCTATCATCTGCCTGATGCTCTGTTCCATTGGTGTGATCCAAAAATTTCATGTGGATCACATCCAAAAAATGGCAAACATTTAGTAGTTAGATATTATTGAAGCATGTGTAAGATAGAGGAGAGAGAGAAATAGGAAGAGAGAGAAGTGTACAATAATAAACTGTAATATGAATTCTTGATTAACCTTATTCTAATGACCCTCCTTTTTATAAAGAAGGAGAAACAGTATATGAAGTTACATATTTGCCCCTATTGTAATGGTAGCGTTATAGGATATTTTGGGTATTCTACATGCTTAGGCCTTCGATTCAGCTACCCTACGGCTCGATTGACTGAGGTCAACTGCCCTTGGCTCAACTAAAGTCAATTTGTCCAATTGTACCGGATCAGGGTTGTCGGTCGACCTTTGATGGTCTTTGGTTCGGGTCAGTCGGACTTTGCTCGATAGACTTGGTTTTGCCCGTCGGCTATGTTAGTTTGGCTATCGATTATTGATCCCTGAATGAGAAACACATGTCGTTAAACTAAGGTTAAGCTATCAGAAATCACTTTAATCTAATAGATTGCTTACATTGACAAAGCAATCCTTCGTGATATCCTATTGAGTTCATTATGACCAGTTTTCAGCCCCTTGTAAGGAATCCCAACGACATCTATGAGATGGTTAGCAATGATCAATCAAGTTATAATGAGAGGCAAGTCAATGCCTGCTCCTCTCGATGGCATCGGTCTTTGGTTCGAATGGTCTGCATTCAGTCGACCTCTAACGCGGCTCAGTAAGGGAGTCTATATAGTCAAAAAGGTCTTTTAGTATTTCATTAGTAGTCTCTTGGTCTTTCGTCCGTGGGATCTTGTTCTTCTGCCTGTGAGTCCTTTGCCTTCCGTCTATGGCCCTTCCTTAGCTGTACTCATTCATGTTTTTGTCTATTGCATCTTGTCAAGATTCGTGGAAACACATATATTCAAATATATAAATAAATAAATGAATGTGTAACATGCATGCAAATCTTCAATTTAAATAGCTTGGTTAAATTTGTGGGGAGGAAATTTTTAAAATCAATGGCCTATTTTATCTTTCTAAAAAACTGCATTTTTACAATAAATAAATAATTATTTATTTAATTAAAATTCGAGAATTGGCGTTTTGGTAACTCTAAGCGGGCGACAATACCCAGATATATATTTGTCGTCATTTAAATTAACAAACCTAAATGTAATGTTCTATTAATTTTAGTTTGGGACTTTTGCGTATATACCACCTAATATTTATTTTTATATTGAATTTTATTTATACCATTCAAGTTCTTCATATTACATCAAAAATATTATTATTTTAAAATTAAGAAAATGAAATAAATATTTTACTGCATATGGATGATCGCATGCATGTAAGAATTCAAGTTTATGCTCTAGATATGTAAATATTAAAGAATTGAGTGGTATGAACGTAAACCTTTCTTTAAATTTTCTATGTAAAGTTTAGACAAGACGGGAGATCGTTTTTTATGTCTCGCTCACCGCAATTCTTTGGTAGTGTAGTCTAACCTAAATACTAGATCACGGGTTCGATCCCGCCTGAGTGTAGAGCTGTCAAAATGACTCGTTCTTCTCGAGCAGCTAGTGTTAAGCTCGTGTTGAGATATATATATAGTATTTTTAAAAAAAATAATTGACTACACGGCTGCAAAGATTTATAATCCATTAAATGTATTAATTACAAAAATAAAATAAAAATTATTAAATTAGATTTAAATATTATTTTAATATAAACAATAATTTTTAAATGTTGCCCCAACCCTTAACATCTTATGGTTACGTGATTAGAGCTGTCAAAATGACTCTTTGTTCGTGAACAACTCATGTTCGGCTCGTTAAGCAAACTGGCCGAACACGATCACATTTTTTTTGTGTTTGAAATATAAACGAGCGGAACCCGAGTTGAGTTTGGGCTCGCTCGTGTTTTACACCACTACTTGAGTGCATCTGTCTTGCAGTGCGGGATCAAGTAGTTAGACACATAAGGGTGGCTGGGGGCTCGTATCATATACTCCGACCATTCAATAAAAATAAAATTAAAAAAAATAAAAAAAATCATATCGTCTTTTATATAAAAAAGGAATTTCATATTTTTAATTTATATTTTAACCGTGCGAAACAATGTAATTATTTATATAAAATTCATATTTCTCGGGCTACTATTCTTATAATAATTTATAAAAAAATGAGACAACTCGTTTATGAAAACACCAATATGCTAGCCGGACATAAAGAAAATTGGGTGGTATTACTCCCCTCAAATCATAATTTCCCAGCTAAGTACATATTCTATCCTTTCTCCGGAGACTTCTATTTCACCTATAAATAATACAGTGTCACATCTTTCGGAAGGCAATGAGAGAAAGTAAGCTTTGGATATAACCATTAATGCTTTGCCTACTGTTTCTTTGCTTTTTTCTGCCTCGGCTTTCATGGTACCTCTTGGGGTGGTGCAACTTTTTGTAGTTGATTGAGATTTGAAGTCATGTTTGTTGTAGATCCTAAATCAAGAATCAACTCAGCATTTGATGCATATAGGGCTTGATTTGGAGAGGGTTTATAGCTCAAGTATGTTTTATGCCAACACATTGTAGCCGAATGACCAAGCTTATTGCAAATCTGGCGTATGACTGAAGAACACATGGCATTGTGTCCTCCTTTTCCTCTATCAGACTGTGTGGTGGAGCCTTGACCATGTCTTTTGGTGGAGTTGTTAAAGTGGCGTTGGGATGCCTGAAGTGCCACCGGAGCAATGGAAAGAGAAGCAAGCTTCAGATTATTTGTGGCTACATTAATCTCTTCGTTGCATAAAAAGAAATAAAATCCTCCAACTCTAAAGGATGGATTTGTGTCAAGATTGTTGTCTTGAATGCTTGGTGCTAGGCTGCCAATCAATTGAGAGTGTAAAGTATAATGTCTTCTTTATCAAGATGACCACTTGCAGCTATGATGTTGCCCGCTAAAGCTTTCATGTTAAATATGTATTGGGTCATAGTCTGAGAGGTCATATTTTGTGAGTTCATCTCATTCTTTAGCAAGAGTAGACCATACTTCAAATGTTGCAGTTAGGTCGAGGAAGTAGGCAAGAATCGTTGGAGAAATTATGGAATAAACGACTACAATATATGCCATATGACCACGGCATGTTCTCCAAGGCTTCGATATTCCTCAATCACAACTCATCGAGCTATACTGTGATAATATCTCAGCTATGGCGATAGCAAATAATCTGGTGTTTCATGTATGCACAAAACAAATTTAGATTTATTATCCTTTTATATATGATCATATCAACTCTGGCAAAATACTGATTCATCATATACATACTCAAGACTAACCAGCGGATATTCTTACGAAGCCTAGCCAAAAATCACAATTCAAGCTGATGGTTCGACCAAGACCCATCACCTTGTTGGGGGATGAAAGCACCAATATGCCAGTTGAACTTAAAGACAAATTGGATGATACTACTCCTCTCAAATCATAACTATCTAGTTAAGTATCATTCTAACATTTCTCTAGAGAATTCTATTTCACCCATAAACAATGTACTGTCACATCTTCGTGAATAGAAGAGATAATAAGTTTTGGATATACCAGTTATTGTTTTATGGATTGTTTCTGCCTCAGTTTTTAATTCACAAGCTGAAAATGAATATATTTTCAAGGACAAAATCAGTCTCTTTTCAAGAGGGGGTAAACTTATTATACAAAAACAAAAATTAGCTTATCGAGCAATCCTTTTGCTTTTTGTGGTGAGACCTTCCCGGTTTTTTTTTCTCGCAATGGGACCGTCCGGACGAATCGGAGGAATGACGCGACAAATAAAAATAACTGTGCACATAGAAGTACTACTTCCAAAGGGCAGGTCCGCCCATGGGTGTGTTGGCATTCTAACTTCTATGATAAAAAATGTCATGTTTTAATTACTTGTCAAATTATTGAAGATATCAGTTTGTGTTTTTATTTAATTTGTTAATTATCGTAATTACAAATATTAGAATTCTATCTTAAATAATTACTCATAATTATATACATATTTTAAAAAAGATAACCATTAACATGTTCTTGAAATTTTTGTATTCTATAAGTATAGAGATTTTGGGGGTCGTTTTCGAACTCTAACGGCTAGCCAAATGGTTAGGCTTTTAAAAAAAAATGATAATACACCTAAGTATGGCCGCCGAACCATCTCTATAGACAATATTTTATTGTCGCCGGTTGAACCTCACTAATATAAATTCTATTTTTTTTTTTAAGTTGTAAAAAAAAAGAATTTTGTCGGAACACCGCACATCCGGACAATCAAACACCGACGGTCACGCCACTATACACGTCAACAACAGGCCACGTGTATGAAAAATTAAGCTGATAGAAAATTTTTTTCTTAATGTTGTCATTTAAAGTTGCATCATTTATTTTAACGCCCATTTAGATAATTAAACTGATAGAAAAATTTTCACATCCAATTATGTTTCACTTAGAATAAATGTGTCATGGACATGTCGCATATAAGATAATTGTAAAAAACTAATAAATAATGTAAATCACTAAATGTCTGAGTTAAGAAAAGATAGGAAAAGGCCGACCAAAGCAGCGGATATGATCAATCAAATCATAGTATATTATCTCCCAATGATTCCTCATTTCTTTTCTTTATAGTGATATGTTACCAAAAGAATCCAATTGAAGGGGACCTAAACTTGTTCATGGGTATAGAAAGAGTTCGGAGATATAGAGTTTGAAGCGACCACAAATCACCAATAGTTGATTAGTTAGTATTGTCTGATTGCCAATGCCTAGCCACTATAGCCCAATCACCATCTTATGGTATGATTTCTTGATAGTTGTTGTGAGATGATCCTCGTCCGACCATCCTCTTTCAAACACTATAGTTTGATTGTCGTTGTCTGATCATCCCCAATCAAACGAAGAAATATTACATCAGTACTACGCACGTAAAAATAACGTGCGTAGCCAATCAAAACACGCCACAACATCTCGCGCGGTAGAGCAAAAAAAACGGCGCAGTAACACATGAAATATTCTCTCATGTGTTATTCATGTGTTATTGCGCGTTATTCATGTGTTATTGCGTGTTATTCATGTGTTATTGATGTGTTATTGTGTTATTATAACACCACGAGAATAACCCGGAAGGGAATATTCCCCCGTGTTACTGTGCCGTTTTTTTCTATCGGGAATATTTCCCGTGTTATTCAAGTGTTATTGTGTGTTATTCATGTGTTATTGTATCCTGGGAATATTCCTGGTGTTATAATAACACAATAACACATGAATAACACATGAATAACACACAATAACACATGAATAACACGGGGAGGAATATTCCCCGTGTTACTGCGCCGTTTTTTTTCTGCGTCGCGCGGGATATCGTGGTGTGATTTCATTGGGTACGCACGTTCCTCTACGTGCGTAATACTGATGTAATATTTTTTCCAATCAAACACCCCTACTTGATTGTCGTTGTCTGACCATCACTTTTAAACCATCGTCTTCATCTCAAACTACTAACAATTCTACTCTAATTATATGAGACCAAAGTTTACATATTATTTTGTAATGCTGTCTTCTTCAATCAAGAGAAACTCTCACATCGTGAAAGCAATAACAATTTAAATTGAAATAGAGATTTATTTATTTCTCTATTCTCGATTAGATGTATAAAATTTCCTAAAGAATTTGTATGTTGAGGCTTCACTATTAACATAATACTTTCTACGGTTAAGTTTTGTTGTAAGCTTCGATAAATTTTCAATGGGATAGATAAGCTTATAGAAATTGAATCACCCTTTTTAATTCTCTTTCTCTTGTTTGTATTTTTTCTTGTATCCCTTTGATCCCTAGAGATTTGTATGCAATTAATCTGATAAACGAGGGAGACGAAATTATCTGTGGACAATAGGTGCCACAGAGTTCATTTGACATCAGGCTAGAATTTGTATTTTTTTTCCAAGAAGCCCTATATGGAAACACTTGCATTGGATTCAAAAGATTTGGAATATTTGGGATAGTTTTCTTAATACTTTTCATAATGGGGCATTATTTCATTTGACTATAGCTTTTTTTGTAAGTTCTTAGGAATTTTTGTGGAGATAAATTAGTTTTTACAACATCTGTTGACAAGTGGTAACCGTAGTGTACATCGAAAATTTGACTACACATGTCTCGAGGAAATTCAACAGACAACAAAGAAGATATCAAAGGACAACATTATTACTACCGAAAGATAGAGTCATCAAGCATTATTTCGGTCGATCGGATTATGGGCCGACCGAATAATCCGATCGATTGAATGAATGTAGGCCTAAACCAAGGAACACCCCACACCGAAATCGATGACAACTCAACCAATAATAGATCAATGGTCGCCCCGCAAAACTCACTCATGACCTTCTATGAAGATCACTTGTCTGAAGAAAAGTTGTCTATCAGCTTACGTTGATCCGCCCTCTGTCTGATGGAATAAACATTTCCTGATGATAAGGGATCTCTTCATAGGGTTCCTACGGGGAAGCCAACCGAAGATATATTAGCCGGCCAAAGAACTTCTAGCCGATGGAGCGATGATCAAGCGATCAAATCGGACAGTTACAAATATGAAATAGTTTCGGTGACAGTTACATATACAAAATGGTGCCAACAATGATTAACAGAGTTAAAAGAAACCAGGATTGGTTACATAAATGTAAATATGTAATGACTCATAAATCAACTCTAACGTTTCTATTAAAAGAGGGACAAACATGTAATTTAACAAGTATCCTCTATAATCTATAAAAAGGGGAGACAAAGAGAACTAACATTATTTGTTGCTTACCCTCTCACACTCTCCCTCTCTATTCTCCCTCATTTCTCTCATTCGATCAACACTCTT
>NW_018164820.1:627309-708880 GCF_001263595.1 Phalaenopsis equestris
TTAGCATGACTCAAAGTGTATTTTAGGATTCAACATCCTAAAAGGTGCAATGTGCCACAACTTAATTGACCTCCTTTAAGGGTGGGCTGAGATGCGACAGAGGCGAACTATTCAGCCAAACTAATTCTCACAAGCACTCATTCTAACTTGCAGAATCAAGACCCAGTAGGTGATGAACTAGTTTAACTAAATCGCCACAAACATATGTGATACATTGCATTTTATAAAAATTAGATATATAAGCACGGAATCGTGAAAAAATCATAACCTTAAATCAATAAACTATACAGAACTGCTAAATTCAACATAAATTAAATATTTACTGAAAAAGTTTGTACAACTCTCAAAAAATGATTGAGTCGTGTCAAAAATGCTAACATTTTAACGATATTATTCATGAACAAGGAGAAATCGAGCCGAAATCAAGATTTTTCATGAGTTTTAAATATTACCACTTCGGAACATAAATGAAGCGAACAACAAATTGTTAAAACTTGTTTGTTTAATAATCAAGTGTTTATGAAAGTGTGAACGAGTGTTCTATTAATTAATAAAATAACCACGAATAAACTTTTATTGAACCAAGATATGAGTAATTTTTCAAATGCTCGGTTCAGCTATAATATCGAATGGCGGCAACCGATAGCAATTGGGGGCGTGCGGTCGGTTGGGGTCTACAGTGGTTGACAGTGATCGACAGAGGTCGGCGATGGTCAATGGTGATAGAAGTGCTTGACACATTCAGTGTGTCGATAGAAATCAACGATGGTCCACGGCGGTCGGCGACGGTTGTCAGTGGTCGACAACGAAATAAGTGGTGTTAAACCTCAGTTTCTTCTCAAAGTTTCAAGTTCTTTCTCAAGTTTCAAGCTCTCCTCTCCCACTCATAAGAAGGGTGGAACTCTATTTATAGAGTTCTGGATGTAATTAATACAAAAATATGAAGTACTTTGATCGGACGGCTCAGAGGGCTTCCCTCGATCAGATGGCATTTGATAACCATTTGAGTTCTTTAATGAAGTTAAAATTGAGTGAACTTGGACTGTTGGAATCGCCTTATCAAGACGCTCAATTTGACTAAATACTCATCAGAATCAATATTCATTTGACCTTCTGAATGTGTCTAGAGAACTTCAGAAGTACTTTAATGGCTTGATTTTGTTTGGATTAGACCAATTTTGGTAACATTGGGTTCTTCTTGTCGAGTATGAGCGGTATGCCACAGTTGGCCGCTCAAATGAGAGTTGGTGAGATTTGGACCTGTCCAGAAGTTGAGCAGATGGAATTTGAACCGGCGCAGAGCTGGACCCACAGGATTTGGACCGGCTGCAAGATTTAGACATCAAAAATATAATAAAATAGCCATCAAATTATACTTCAAAAGAGAACTAATATCTTGAGTTTGTGCATGAAGTTAAATGTGCAAAGAAAGAGTAATCATAAGAATTAAGTTGGTTGTAGATCCACTTGATGATTATGACAAAGGGTATTTGCCGACAAATCTCATACGAATAGAAATAATATAAAACATGCCATGGGGAGGGAGAGATTGATGTTATGCTCTATATAAACTGGCATCGCACGATCAATTTATTACTCAGAGAAAATTATTCAAGAATGAGTAGGTTCAACAAAGAAATCCATTATGGAGATTGAAGGAATCTTTAGGACATGGCTTTTAATTTGTCTTAAGAGATGCACTTGATAATCCTTGGCTAACAATGATAGAAAGAAACCACTTATTATGCAGCAAAATACAGCAGCAAAATACAAAAAAAAAAAAAATATTTCATGAAATATTAGATGTGGTATGAAAGAGGAGTAAACTAATTAGCAAGATTAGAGTACTTAGGTGGCTCAAATATAATCTAAGCTGAATGGATATTGAGTTGGATATTTCAATTGTTTCGTTCTTATCGAAAATTACGAGTGTGATATTATCTAAATAACACTAGATATTTAACTAATCTGGTTGAAAATAAAGTAAAGAATCACAATTTGTCAAATTTGAGCAGTCGTTCTGCCGAAATAACTAAAGACTAAACATGTGAATAAATAAGATGAGGCAAGAAAATTCAGTAGTAAAAAATAATTAGTTGGCTGATGTTTATGTTTATACCTTTAAATACCACACATAGGTATAAGAGTGTCCTAAACTACTTCTTAGATCTTTCACTATAGATCGCCACACTACAAATATACTGTCCATTTTTTTGTCTAAAAGTTCAACTCATAACAACTTTAATCATGAATTTTTTTTTTTATTAAAATTAAAATTTTTAGAGAGGTTGGCCCCTATAATTAAATGATAACCGATGCGTGCTAGAAAATTTGTGGCAACAGAATAGCAGATTATCGTCTTAGCATGGCAC
Source organism: Phalaenopsis equestris (assembly GCF_001263595.1). Classification (NCBI taxonomy): domain Eukaryota; kingdom Viridiplantae; phylum Streptophyta; class Magnoliopsida; order Asparagales; family Orchidaceae; genus Phalaenopsis; species Phalaenopsis equestris. The sequence continues at coordinate 629,682 of NW_018164820.1, forward strand.
AAATATTCAATACACACTTAGAAAAAAGAAAGCAACTAATAATGACACCAGAAGTTTTTACTTGAAAAATCTGAAAATGGAAAAACCACAAAAACTAACAAAGTTGATGAATTTCATTATAGAAAAAATGATTGCAGTGCAACCGCTTCTCACACAGGCGAGAAATTGTTACTAGATTTTCCATGTTACAACGTCGAATGGCGGCGACCAATAGCGATTGGGGGTGTCCGGTCGGTCGGGGTCGAAGGTGGTTGAAGACGATTGAAGACGATAAGTGGTTGTCGACAGAGGTTGATGATGGTTCAAGATGGTCGGCGGTAGTTGGCAATGGTCAACTGCGGTAGGAGTGGAGATAGAATTCAATTTCTTCTCAATGTTTTAAGATATTTCTCAAGTCTCAAGCTCTTCTCTCCCCCTCATAAGAGAGGTGGGACTCTCTTTATAGAGTTCTGGGTATAATTAATGCAGAATATGAATTACTTTGATCGAACGGCTCAGAGGGCTTCCCTCAATCGAATGACATTTGATAAACATTTGAGTGCTTTAATGATATCATAATTGAGTTATCTTGGGCTTGTTGGAATCGTCTTCTCAAGACGTTTGATTTGACTATAGACTCATCAGAATCGACATTCGTTTGACCATCCAAATGTGTCCATAAAACTTTCAAAAGCTGTTTAATTGTTTGATATGCGCTTGATTTGGTTCGGATATGACCAATTTTGATAACATTAGGTTCTTCTTGTCAAACCGGTCAGTTTGAATGTAAGTTTACTGAAATCAGATTTTTTGATGACTTTTTTATCAATGTTTGAATATTTTTTGCTCAAAAACTTATCTCGAGATCTTGACATGTCGCGAGATTGATGCTGAACGATAGAATTTTATATATCCAGCTAAGCAAATGTAGCTTATTTGAATTAGCCCTGCCATAAAAAAAAAGTAAATATATTTATGAACTACTCTTTTTTAAAATTGCTTTTGATGACCCGTTCAGTTAAGTTGCTAGCAGGAGAGCTAGCTTGGTTTAGATAAGCATTTTTCTCCAGGAGAATGGATTGTGTTTTTTTTTTTTTGGATCTTCTATTAATCTTATTCGATTAGGCCACAGATCCAAAATCTATTGGAATAGAACTGTCGATTTCTTGTTGAAATGCCGTGTGTAGTGCCTCTCATGTCTGCAAGCATTCCGAGATTGCCACATACCGAAATATAGAAGCATTATAAGACAGCTGGGATTAAGAAAATATTATATAAATCATTTACAAATTAATCATCTATATGAATTTTTTAAATAATAGAATCAATATATTTATAAATGTCATGTTCAAACCATTGAGAACCTGTTGAAAATGAATAAATATGGAGTGAGAATTCGAAAAATGGATGGAAGTCAGTAATTGATTTGTAAATACTAAATCTCGGGTGGTGTGCAAGTAATTGATCCAAAAAAAATACAATATCAATGAAAAAAAGATATTTTTAAAAATTTCGAACAAATTTTAATTAGTTATTAAAACTTAATCAAGTTTTTATATAAACATTTCCTTTTAAAATGATTGCTTTTTGTACCACCCAACGACAAAAGGCTCTTTGCTCTTTATACCCTCCCGGCTAGCGCTGTCAAAACAGCTCGTAGTTCGAGAACAGCTCGTGTTCGGCTCGTTAAGAAGCTCGTGCTCGGCTCGTTCGCTAAGTTAACGAGCCAATTGTTCGTATTATTCGTGTTCGGCTCGTTTTAACTTGAAATACTACCAATATATAATTATTTATATAAAAATTATATATATATATATTTATATATATATATATATATCTGATGAGTAGTATTTATAAAAAAATTTAATTGGCTACAAGGCTACAAAGATTTATAATCAATTAAAAATAGTAATTAAGAAAATAGAATAAATATTATTAAATTAGATTCAAATGATGTTTTAAATCTTGCCCTAATTCTTAACATCTTATGACTATGTGATTAAGGTTGTCAACATGATTATTTGTTCATGAACAGCTCGTATTCGGCTCTCTAAGCAAATGAGTCCAACACAAATTCAATTTTTGAGCTCAAAATATAACGAGCTGGTCACCAGCAAGCCTCTGCACCCCTGCTCCCGGTTCCCTCTCTTCTATTTCTCGGAAGCTGCCCAATGGCTTCTTTGCAACAAAAGAAGGAAAGAGAGAGAGAGAGAGAGCGGCAGGCAGAAAGGGTCCGCGTTTCGCGTGAAAGCTTACTAGAGATGTAAAAGTCGCTCCTTTCCTCCTTTTTAATTTTAAATGAGTTTTTTCGATTTAAAAAAAGGTGCTTTTTCGACGAGGATTAGGGAAATATAGGGTTTTGATTGCCGGAAAGGTGGAAAAAGAGCCGATCAGCATGGAGAGAAGGAGGATATGGTGGAGCTCCTTGCTAGTGCTGTTGCTTGTTTTCTCCTGCGAGATACTCGCACTTTGCGATTCTCTTGAAGAAGAAGGTATGATTTTTTTTTTTTATAATTATAACTTTTTGGATTTGTGGTTTGGGATTTGGTTATGATTTTACGGTTTTGATTTCTGATGCAGGCAGGGCTTTGTTGAGATTCAGAGAAGAGGTGGAGTTTGATCCTTTTGGAGCTCTTTCCAACTGGGGAAGACCGGGTGTTGATCACTGTTTCTGGTTTGGTGTGGATTGCTCTGAAGATGGGAGAGTTCTATCTCTGTGAGTAATTTTAATTCATCTGATCCGTATTCTGATATTTAGTTTTATATGAATCGAAATAAATCTTTTTTCCGACGCATAGTAATGAAATTGAGGTTAATGATGATGATGAGATATTCATCACATTGAGAATTTGATGATTGTTTTTTAGAAGGTGCAATTTTGGCGTGAAATGAATGCAATAAGAATGAACTTGTAAGCTTTGACGTGTATTTTTTTCTGCTGATAATTTCCATTCTAGAGGTCCAAAATTTTGAATGTTTGACGCGGTCTCTTTGGAAAATTATGAGGATTTCATAAGAGAAATGTTCTGTGATGACTTTTTTTTTGGTGGTGTAGACTCCAGCATAAACTAGAAACTCTTGAGTTTGGTCTGTGGTGAAGATAATTGAATAAGCAGGGAGGATTGTTGTAATATTTTAATCCTGTTATGAATGAAAAATCACTTAAGCACGCTTTTTGTACCGCTTTGGCTAAAATCAGTTAAAAGATTTAAAATTTCTGTTAACATGTTTCTTCTTTGGATAATAATTTATGGTTTCTTTTCCTTCTGTTGCAGAATTTTGAGAGATCTTTGTCTTCAAGGAAGACTCACATCAGAGATCAGAAAACTCGTTAATTTAAAGTCACTGTAAGCATTCCTTAATGTATAAATGATATTCTCGTGTTCGTAAGCTAGTATTCATTTTTTTTTTTTTTTTTATTTTTGATTAATCAGCATTCTGCACAACAATTTATTTTCTGGGACTATACCTGAAGCAATTACTGAATTGAGTGAGCTGGAGGTGTTGGACTTGGGGCAAAATAATTTCAGCAGACTTTTACCGCGTGTGCTTCTCAGAGTTAGTTCCCTAAAAGTACTGTAAGTAGAGACTATGGCATTTTATTGTTTTCCCCATGATTATTTCTTCTAATACTAGCATTTTATGTAATTTTATGCATATTTTGTTTCAGTGTTCTTGGAAACAATATGTTCACCATCCCAAAAGAACTAAAAGAACTCGATATACTTTCTGAGTTTCAAGTTGATGAAGATATGTTATGTTCAAGTCGGGGATCTCTTAGGAGGTATGGAAGCATGCATTCCGCCATGTCAATATACAGAAATATATTATACTTATAAGTCTATTCATGTAGTTTTTACATATATAATGTTATTATAATATGTTATGTAAATTTAATTGATTCACTCAGTTTCATATTTACTGTTTAATAATTGCATTCATGATTTTTTCTCAGAGTTTTCTGTCCCAGGTTTATATTTTTTTACTTATTGTAGTTATATTGCCCTCCCTTGAACTTCAGTATCATCTAAAATGCTATCTGAAACAACCTTGATAATTCCAGTGTGCTGCTATACAAAGTTTAATTAGCAAATTGAAATCATGATATTTTATCCTTGTATATATCAAACTTTAGGTTTACATATGTAAATAATACATAAGATTGTGCGGTATGTATCTAAATTTCCCTATTTTATAATATTTAACAGATGTAACGGCGGCTTGTTTTGCGGTGTTTCAATTTCATTATTTTAGTAAAGAAGAACTTTTTGTAGATAATAATTTCCGTCGACCCATGAAATCTTTTCTAAAAAACTGCTTCACTTCTATTAATTGGAACTTCATGTAAAAGAAATAGCAAAAGAACATAGATTTGTTAATTTTTGTTCATCTTAGCTTCATTAGGGACCCTTAACTCTAAATTCTCTCAAAATGTTTTCACTTGTTTTGAATACCATTAAGTTATAAATTTAGAAAAATAAATGGCAATAATGGTTGCTATAAAAAGAGAGAATAACCTGGGGATCCGATCTATGTCAGGAACTTCAAAAGCGCTGCTATAAGAAGACTTCTGCAAGAAAACATTACACACAGAAGCAAACACCCTTTACATGAAAGGCGGCGTCATGCCAGAGATGCGGAAATTGCTCCATCACCATCTCCGATTCATTCTCCATCTCCATCTCCACTTCCATTTCAATCTCCATCTCAATCTCCATCTCCATCACCAAATTATTCTCCATCACCTTCTCCTACAATTTCACTACTGAGATCTCAATCTCCATTATTATCTCCTGCTGTTCAATCTCATTCACCTATTGTTTCACCATCTCCACCTCCATCACTGGACAAACCCCAATCATCATCAGCTCCTGCACCAACCCAATCTGTTCATACATCAACAAAGAATTATAATTCTGAATCAGTACCAGCAAAATCTGCTGAGAAACAGAAGAAGACACGCTGGGAGATCTATGCATCAGTTGGAGCTGGAGTATTTTTACTTTCTGCTTCATTTTTAATATACTATCTATGCTCCCGGAAAGCCAAAGTTGGTTCTGTGATGCCTTGGAAAACAGGTTTAAGTGGCCAGTTGCAGAAAGCATTAGTTACAGGTTTGTTTTAGTATCAGTATTCAGGACATGCTAATCAATTTCCACATCCATGTCTCATGTGAAGTTTCAATGGCAGGTGTGCCATCCCTTAATCGATCAGAACTCGAAACAGCTTGTGAGGATTTCAGCAACATCATTGATACTTTAACTGGTTGCTCATTTTACAAAGGGACACTATCAAGTGGAGTTGAAATAGCTGTTACTTCAAGCTTGATCAAATCAGCAAAAGATTGGTCCGATCAATCTGAGGTTCTGTTCAGGGAAAAGGTATGTTAAAATTGATATAAATATATGTTTCATATTTGAAGTTTGCTTTTCAACCGTTAAGGTTTTGATTTCAGATCTCAGTCCTGTCCAGAGTGAACCACAAGAACTTTATGAATCTTATTGGATATTGCAAGGAAGAAGAACCTTTCACTCGAATGTTGGTTTTCGAATATTCTCCAAATGGGACACTTTTTGAGCATTTACATAGTAAGCACCTCTCTTCTTTTTCGGCTCTATAATTACTTTGTCATTAATTTGTTGGAAGATTTACATAGATACCACTCAGTTTTTGTGTATTTACATATCTAACACGTAAACTTCAATTGGTACATACATATATTTATACGGCCTTACCTGATGCATCAAAATGTGTATTTCACTTTTAAAAGTTAAAATAGTGGCACTTTTGATGTGTTATGAAAGATTTGAGTGGTATGAATGTGAAAAAAGCAAAGTCTGTGTTAGATTTGTAAATATATTAAGAATTGGGTTGTACATTTGTAAATGCCCCTAAACATTGTCTTATTGAAATCAAACAGTAAAAGAAGCTGAACCTCTAGACTGGACCGCTCGATTACGCGTCGCTATGGGAATTGCATATTGCCTCGAGCACATGCACAAGCTCAACCCTCCTATGATTCTCAGAAACCTGAACTCCTCCACCGTTTACTTAACAGAAGACCAAGCCGCAAAAATTTCAGATCTTTCATTCTGGAACGACGAAAATGAAACTGGTTTATCTTACGAAGTTCTGGATAACTTCGAGCCACCATTATCAAATCAGGAAGATATTGTCTACAAGTTTGGCATACTGCTATTGGAGCTCATATCTGGAAGACTTCCATTTTCAAAAGATGATGGCCTGCTTGTGCTGTGGGCTTCATCATACTTAACTGGAAAGAGACCACTTAACGGCATAGTTGATCCTACTCTGCAATTAGTGAGAGAAGCAGATATAATTGCGTTCTGTGATGTCATTCGGCTTTGTATAAATCATGTGCCAAAGGAGAGGCCAACAATGGCGGATGTAGTTGCGCGGTTGAGGGTGATGACTTCAATGACACCAGAGGCCGTGTCTCCGAAACTATCTCCTCTGTGGTGGGCTGAGCTTGAGATCATTTCGAGTTAGTCTGCTTGATTTGAAGCAACTGAAATTGTGAATAGAAAAATGTGTTCTTTTGTTTTGATTTGTTAACGCATGAATTATTTTGATTATTTCTTTTTGTATTTCAATTCATTTGATTTGTGGGAATGAATGGAGATTGTACAGAGAAAGTGGTGTGCAGGCTCATTGCAGTATCATCATTCATTTACTGCTCTGTTTTTGCAGAATGTTGAGGATGGGATTATTGTTTTTTTTTGTTTTTGGAGAGGTGATTGAATGGTTTGTGCAATGGAGGAGATTTCATTAATGGTTTTGGTTGAAATATTATTTCAAACTATTTGTATCTATTTTTCATTAATTTATCTCCAGACTTCCATCAACTACTCTTATTGTCTACATACTGTCATCATTTTTTGTAATTTTATCACCTCCTTACAATTTTAATTTCAATTCGTAATGAGTCAACGTGTTGCAGTTTATATCATTGAAAGTAGAAAGTCGCCTTCAAGTATCAATATATTTAAAATAAAAATGGCCTGCCAATCGAAAGCGATTGATTGGTTGGAAGTTGAAACGTCGCCAATGATTGGTGCCTTCGAATCAAACATAGGGAATTGAGTTTGTGAGAAAAAATATTGTACAGAATTAATGAATTACTTTGGGTTCAAATTCATTCATGTAAAATTAATTTTGCTTTTCATTTGTATGTGGGTTCAGGCCTTCCAAGGGTGTGAGTCAAGCTGGTTCGTGAGCCAGCTCGAGCTTGGCTCGATAAGTGGCTTCTGAATTGAACTGAATGAGCTAACAAGTCAGTTAAAATTAGTCCTAATTTAACTCGTTAGCTTGTAAGTCGGCTTTATATATATATATATCGAGTGATTTCTTATTATATGTTTCTTAGTTACTAATTTTATTAGTCATTTTATTATAAAACAACCTTAATTTATATATAGACAACGACTTAGCTTGAATACTTGCCAGAAAGAATAGTATTATAGGTGGTTAGTATTGGATGTTAGATGTGATTCAAGGGTTTAAGTATTGTATAAGCAAATACAAAGATTTAAAGATGTTAGAAGTAACTTAAATATTTAACTTTTTTCTTAAATGAAATTTTTTTTTTTTTTTTTTTTTTTTTTTTGTTGAAGAAAATTCTCTCTTTATTTCCTAACATGTGGGAAAACGATTTCCTTTGTCATTATTGTCAGCTTTCTTGGTTTTTTTTGAGCGTGTCATTGGCATATTAAAACTTACTCAAACAAGATATGTCAGAGTCCTCAATCACGTGAGTCTTCTCAATAGGTATCTTTGTCAAAACTACATCTATAACATAAAAACTCTTAAAACTCAAAACAACTAATAGATTGCTTAAGAATTGATAACATCAATTAAGGATCTCTCATCTTAAGAGTGATTGAAACATTTATTAAACTCATAGAATCATGATGAATTGTGCCACTACAGAACTTTGCTGATTTATGGTGGCCTCAACTGGTCGAAAATAATGGCATTTCCGTCAGTTCCTAAAAAAAGTGAGTATCCAACGGTTAAAGGGTTGCCAGTTTTATGATAGTCAGAAAGTCAATTTCTGACAGCTTTTCAATGCGTTGTTTTTATGACATTCTAACGGTCTATTACCGGTCGTTATGATTTTTGACGGAGACGTACGCTTCGATTCATCCCTTATGAGAAACTGATGGATACTCATCAGTTTGTCGTTAGTTGAAAATTCGACGAGCATTTTTGGATTTTGATAGCACATTGGAAAATAGTCGGTTGGTCATTGAAAAATTGTATCTGAAAAAAAAAAAAAAAAACCTCCTTCATTTTATTTGAATTTTCACATTTAAAATTGCATCACAAAAATATATGAAATATACAACACACAATCTAAATTATCTATCCACATAGATAGCAAACTAGAACGATAGGAAGACACTCACAAATTAAAAATAAATGCAATCATAATGTATTAAATAAAGGAAAATAAAATAATATGTATGTAACCAATATATTGCTAGTACTTATATTTCTAAGAAATAGAAACAATCATAATTATCATCAATCTCTTCAACCTCGTCCTCCTTCGCCTCCACCTCCATAGGATGCTTCCCTCCTGACATGCCTCACTCCGCACTGCCTCCAAATCAATCTTCATTCTTGACTCCATCTAAGCGAGTTGAGGGACTACTCTAGTCTTTATATCTGAAGTGATTGTCGAAACCTGCTCATGAACTTCTTCGTCCTTGTTAGATGTTGAGTTCTGCTCAAAAAAATGCATGATGTGCGTCTTACGCATGTCGTTGTGACCCCGAGCCATAAATCCTTCCTTTCTTCTTACCCCAATAATTTATCTTCAAAGCTTATTGTCTAACTAGTCACTACCATAGATAGGAATTCCTCCTAAATGCTGGCTCTAAACCTATTTCAATCTCTAGTGTTCGTCCTACAAAAAAAAATGCGAAGAATAGTTAGAGATAAAAATAAATTTGTAAAATAATTAAAATGATAAACAAATTACTATTAGTCGTTTAGATGTGATGTCTGAGATCTAGTGTTAGTCCACTGATGATATGACTAATGTTGATGGGTACAAGAAAGTAGCATAGTGACAATGGGCTCTCATCATATCTATAGTGTCTGTTAAGGTAAGAAAAAATATTTTTAAATAATTATTTGCCACTAAGTTTAACACAAAAAATAACGCTTACTATCATCCTCTAATACACTATATGTGGGAGAGCCTCTCTAGTGTGCAAGCGCCCATACCCTCATAATCAGAGGCTTAGTTCTATTTCACCTGATGACTCTTGTTGACATAGTTAAGATTATCCCAGGCATTACGTAATTGGTTGCACATGCCCTTCTCGAGCTACAGAAGGCATTGACCCATATTGCGTGCCTCAGTAAACATTTCACACACACCTCCTAATATGTGCATGATGCTCAGGCTACCACAAGAACTACTTCTACATAATGAATAACAATATGCTAGATGGTTACATTTGTATAAATTGAGATTACTGTTTAAGATTTATCTCAAAATCTCTAAACCACTTATGTCGTACTTCAATCAAAACCTCCATCCAAAATAACTACGAAGCATCAAACTTGCTTTGAATCATGTCCTTGATAGCATGAGCAGAATATGTTGGTTGATAAAATTAGAAAATAACATTTTATTTATTTAATAAATAAAAATATACAATATAAATTTTTTTTTTTTGTAATCTAATAGTACTTACATAATTCCAATGAGGTCTAGGTCAAATATGTGTCATCTGCTGCCTGGTGCATTTTGATCTGTAGAAGTAGGACATGCATCTTCATGGAATGTAGGCGATGGTGGTGGTATGGTAGGAGGAGACCGGATGTGGTTCGGTGGTGATGGCGTCGGGTTGAAGGCATGTGCAGAGGGAGCAGACGAAATAAAAGTTGTGGCATTCATTGAGATAGTAGTGCTTGTCTATATTCTACATCATCATGAAGCTATACTATTCTTTCTACTAAAACTATGAAGGAATGCCCCGCAAGGAGGGACTTCATCACTACCTCCCGAAGCCATGTGCACTAAGAAAAAAGAATTAATTAGTGTAGATCACAAAAATTAAGATACCTGAAGAAATAAAAATATTAAATAGAAGTACAAACAAAATGTAAAGTGTAATTTATAAACAATCACAACTTAAAACAAAAGTAAGAATAAAAAATAAAAGTAAAATCAAAACGTAAAGAGCAATTTATAAATTATCTAATAGAAAACATAAGTAATAACAGTGAATAAAAGTATGATCAAAATATAAAGTGCAATCTATAAATCATCATTATTTAAAACATAAATAATAATTGTAAATAAAAGTACGATCAAATATCAAGTACAATCCACTAACTATCACTACTGAAAATAAAGTTTTAAACAATAAATAGAAGAGGAAATTGTAAATAGAAGATTAAATAGTAAATAGAAAAATTGTTAATAAAAGAAGTTAAATAATGTACACATCTTATTTTGCATTATTAGATGTGTGACTAAAGGATGAACTTAGAATTCTTCATATAAACTATCACCAGATTTTTACTCATTAAGAGTAATTTTTTCACTTGCACCACAGACATCCTTTAAAATTTTCCCTTCATGAATGGAATCAACTGGAATGAAAAAAATCTAACATTTCTCTTTCATGATGAGTGGGTTCAATATTATTTTGAATATCTATTGTAGCTCTGAATTTACTCTTGATGGAAACAACCCAATCTATTTTATCTCTTACTCAATGGGGATATCAAAAATAATATGCCTCACTGGCTTGTTTTACTAGAATGAAAGAATTAATTTTAGTATATAATCTATTTATTTTAATTTCAACGATATTATACGACTTATTTACTCTTGTTTCATAATTAGGAACATGATCAAACCAATTACAATTGAACAATAATACATTTCTCTCAATAGAGCTATTATATTGTAATTGGATTACTCTTTGAGAATTTCATAATAACCTATGTTGTCATCAAATTTATTATTCATTTTAACATAAACATTAGAGTTATTAGTATTTTTGTTTCCTTCGGACTAATAACTTGTATGAAATCTACAGTCATTTGCATCATAAATTAGTTATGATTTCATGATGCGTAGGGGACCCCAAGCAATATCTATCAAGTATAGATTCATAACCCCATTATTCTGATCATGAATTTATGAAGTTCATAAATAATCTTGTTTTTATTATTTGCTTCATTATATGTAGGAATTGATTCCCCATCCCACGAAAGCCCTCTCTCAAATAGCCTCTAACCTAGCTCTAGACCAACACCTGAATTCCACCTTGATCGAAATCATATCTAGACAATTCACCAGAGCACAAGGCTTCATATGGAGGTTCGTTCGTTGCCGGTGGTGGGAACCTCCCACAACCATTTGATTGAGGCCTCCCCTCTCGAACAAATGTATTGAGCTCCAACCCTAGCCTGAGCTTATTTTGATTCTCCATTGGCTTGATTTCATACTTGATTAAGATTAACCATATAGATATGTTCATCTCGAGTAGATGAAGGTTTAGAAATAAACCCCATACAATTTGGTTGAGTCTAGGTGAAGATCCTAAGGTTTTAGTGTGAACGACTTACGGGTTAGGTCACTTGGGGACGATAATGGAGAGTCATCCGATCGGGCATTTATTTCATCAACGGAGGAGATCAGGCCCAACCAACTCTCGGTGCGAAAAGGCGGGCTGACGAGGCTGTTATGTGGCTGGCGGAGTCAAATGGTGGAGCGCCGCTTAGAGACTTCGGAGCGGACATGCCTAAACTTCAAAAATTCATATCTTTCTCTATAAAAATCATAAAATAAAAGAAAAATATCCACTTGCTCAGTGAATAGAGGAGAATAATGTAAATTAAAAATAAAAATTACTTTCTTATTCCCTGATTTTTAATGAATTAAATACCCTCTAGAGTATTTTAATTCATTATGATTGAAAATTGCTCACAATGGCTTGAAATTTTGAGGGTTTATTCCTTATGACAGAGGCTAAATCCTTTGATTATTCCAAGCCAGAGGTCATCTCTATGCTCTAGCCCTAATTTTCAAGCTACGGTGGTCATTTTGGCTTATTTTAATTATATAATTCAAAATATCTTTTGAAAATTTATGGGAGTAATTTTAGTAGGTTTCCTATGGTTAGAGAATAGGAAAAATATCATGATATATTGAATTATCTTGTAAATTTTTATACTTAATTAAATGTAAATATCTTGTGTTAATTTATGTAAATTATATATTTATCCGAAATTGACAAAGTCAATCCCACATTGTTCATAAAAATCATGTTTATCCACTGTAAAAATTTGAAAATTATTTGATTAAGTTAAAGTATTAAAGTTGATTTTCTAAAGAACCTTATATTTTTGTACAAAAATAATTATATTAAATTAAATACATTTGGGAAAATTATAAAAAATAGTTTTCTGAGTTTCTTGTGATCAGAGACACTTGGGAAAAATAAAAATTATTTTTATAGAAATACTTAATTTTTTAGCTTTATTTTGAATTTAAAAATAATTAAAAATCCCAAAAATATCAAATATTTCAAAATGTGTCTAATGGTTTTCTGATCACTTGGGACTCATTAAAATATTTTTCCTAAGTTTTCCAAAATTAAAATAAATTTTAAAAGCTTGAAAATGAATTTTTATTATTTTCCCATTAAAATAATTATAATAATTTAATTCAAGAAATCATTAAATTTTGGCTATATATTTCTCTGACCTAGGGAAACCTCTAATAATTTTCTCATAAATAAAAACTTTATTTTGGAAAATTAAGTAAATCAATTTATAAAGAATCTTATTTTCTGAGTTTAAATAAATATTTAAATTAAATTGAAATTTGAGAAGTTCATATATTCTCCTCTAATATTGTAATTACATATTGTAATTACTCCTCTAATATTGTAATTACTTCATGGATATGACACTCTAAACCCTCAAAGTCATTTGAGTTGTGTTTAATGAATTATGAGGTGAAGTGCCCCAAGTGCAAAATAGTCATTCTAGATTTTAGTGTCTTAATCAAAATTTAGGATTAACCAAGGTAAAATGGGTAATTTTGATCCTAATAAACATGTTTGATGATTAAAATACAATGGGCTTAAAAGGTAGAAACCCATTCATCACTCTTTCACAACATCAACAAAATCATAATCATCTTAATCTTCATAACTTGGAAGTCAATTAAGATCAAATGATTCTTAAGTGATTGGGATTAAGCTGGAAAGATGATAATTTACTTTTTCTTAAGCCCAAAGTTGAGGATGATTTGACAATTTGATAAGAATATATATCACTTAAATCAAAATCTTGGTAATCACCATTCCACCTATCATAATTATTAAAGGTTTGGTAGTGACCTAGGCTCAATGTCTAAATTCAATTGATCGGATTTGGAAGATAGCAGGATTTGTGATTAACACATTTAAACACTACAAGCCTAACCTTAAGTGTGGGCACCGTAATCTTAAATGACTTAAACTTGGCTTAGGAGCACCCACTTACATAACTCTTAAACGAAACATCAATTAATTAATCGAGTATCCTATCCTCAAGATAATTAAATCATCAGGTTTCACTAAGCAACGAGGTAGTCACACTTCGATCTCAGATGATTAATAGAACAATATGATAAGTTTAAAAATGAACTTGAAAAATTTTCAAGAGATCTTCAAAATGGCTCGGGGACATGCCTCGAGCATTCTGAAATCTATTGGACATTCTAAAGGGCAAATTGGACTTGTCGTATTTTGTTCTAAAATTATCTACTAGGATCTTCTGAGATTCAATAAAGTTATAACTTGGGGTTTGGTATCTAAACCTTCTTCCACTCATGCAATTTAAATTACCTACAAAATTATATACATGTTTTGCGAATACTAACCTTTCAGGCGGTGGAACGAGAAGAATCAACAGGTACATTTTTAAATTAATGTATTTACATTTCTGTACTTCATGTTTCAAGCTTGTGTGTTAAACAACGATGCTACCCTGCATGAGAATTAAAACTATTAGGATAGCCACAAAATCAAAATCAAAACCAAAACTAAAATCAACCAAGATAAATTCACCGCCACAACATTCAAAATATAAGACAACTCAAAATTTAATCACAAATATCACAAAATAACAATTACAACTAAATTAAGGCGTCTATATCGGATGATCGGGAATCCCTCAGAGGAGGTAATCTGTGGTTGCTAATGAGATTTCCCATGGTCTAAATGAAAGTATGAAACTCATTAAGTTGAGTTTAGTAAATTCATTTAGACTAAGCGAATCCGATAGAAAATAATGGTTCCGGAATGAGGGAACCGTAGGATCCTAATCGATGTCGTTGTAATCAACTTTAACATGCCCCATAATATTGAAAGAACCATAACCATAGGAACATCTGATTTGACATTATAACTTGACACATTAAAAAACTTAAACTCGTCATGGCGAGGAGCTTGGAGCTTTCCTGTGGGCAACATTCTATGACAATTATCTATAATAACAAGAGAATCTACAACATCATATGTTCTCTTAGAATTAAACAACAAGTCATAGGACTTCGAGGTGGTTTGTTTATGCAACATAAATCCTCAACTTATCTTTAGCCATTTGTATAACTTTGTTGTACAATATAAGTCCTAACTCGTCTTAGGATTTCGAAGTTGCCGTTCGTCACGACCTAAATCCTCACATCTTTCAGGTTATTTGTGTGATCATTTCACATGAATGTAAGCCCTAAATATATAAAATTTGCAGGATGAAACATTTAAATAATTTCTCCCCAAAATTGAAACCAAACCATATGATAGAATAGGAAGTCACTGAGGTTCTCCTCCAGATCTATGACATCTCATATTTCTTCCTCCTTTGGATTTTATAATAAATGTTCCAAATTTGAGTCCTTCCCCTTTCACCCTTTTTTGTCTGATCTCGTTGAAATTTCATATTCTTTTGACCTCTTTAAAGATAATATTCTCTGATTTTTATCGAGAATTTTCTTAAGTGACTTCGGTTATCTAAGATGTAATTAACTATAGGGGCTTGCCCTTATAGGAAGCTTTTCCGAATCCAACTTAATATAAACCCTATTTAATTCTTCATATTAAATAGTGGAACTTGTCGGCAAATAAAATAGTTTTCGCAGACCAAACGCATGTCATATATTTCTTTGTTTATTTGATCGAGCCTCACCCTCAAGTTTTGTGTTTATCTTTCGGGATAAATTCAGGGTTTGAGGTATAGTGATCTTTCATTTAAACTATGAAAAATATGGGATCAGTTTGATTTTATAATTTTCTAAAACTAAATATATATGTAAATCAAAACGTCCTTCTGAAGCACACATATATATATATATATATATATTTGTGTGTGTGTGTGTGTGTGAATTAAATGCTTTTCCAAAGTGGGTGATGGGATTTTGATCCGGCGACCGACAGCTTCCAAAGAGCAACTCCTCAACCCAAAATAGTGTCGACAAGTAAAACATTAGGTGAAAATATTCTTTCGAGCTTACACAATACTATTAGAATTATTGTTTCTAATTACCACGATGCATCAATTTTTAAACAAGCTAAACATAAATCCTTAAATAATACAGTAATTTTAATAAATTGATCAAGTATTTTTTCACTTGATAAACAATTAAAAGCAGTTAAAAACAAATTTTGCAAAAAATTATGTTATGGCTTTTTATTCCAAATATATTTTGTGCTCCCAAGTCAATATAGTAGCTTAAATTTGAAGCATAGTTACTCGAAAATTTTAATGTGTATCCACTCACAAATTATTTTTTTTGAACCAAAAGTAGGATAATATTTTGTATTTGGTTTAATAAATTTATCAGCAATAGTTTCTTAATTCCTTAACGTCATTATTCTACAAAGATTCTTTAAGTCCATTCTGACATCAATGTTATACTTAGTTTTATCCATTAACATCCATCAAGGCGTCAAAAATATTATCAAAAAAATATTTATGTGCATGCAATCAAGATTATACCTAATCAAATTAGTCATATAGTAAGGTAGATGCCAACAAATGAATTCGTTTATCCAGTTAAGATTAACATAAAAATTATAGAGATGCTATGGAGATAGCTCAAGACAATCAGAAATATTTGAAATTGCACCAACAATCTAAAATAATTCATCCCAGTTAATCTTGGTGATGGTTTTGATTTTCTCAACTCTATTTTTTCCAAATACATTTTTATTTCACCTAAAAGGATAACTAGTAGGTAATAACATATGATGACGGTAAAATTATAATTTTTTTTTTTTATGTTGAGAAATAAACAACTTTAATAAATCTATGCAATATGATCAAGGTAACTTTCCCACGGTGCTTAATCTTGATAATGTTCTATTCGCCATAAAATCTTATTTCCCACATTAAGTTGCTTTCATTTGAATTTTTTTTTCAAAAAAGGTTAATGACACTTCTCTTCTAGAGACTTTATATCTCATCTACCAATAATTGTAAATGTACATCAATTCTATCATTTTAACTATTGGGAAATAGAATAATCACTATCAGAAACATAAAGGGAGTGGTCATAAACATCTCTGGAAGATTATACATAGTAGCTATCACAAGCCAACATTAGTAAGGCTAGACAGTCTAATTGTATAATGGCACACAATTTAAACCTAAAATTATGTGATTCGATAGCAAATTCAGGATACAATTTTTTTTTCTATATTTCTCCATCTTTCATATAACTATTTAAACTAAATTCATCTAATATGTTATGATATCATCTTATATGTAGAGTAGTACGAATAGAAATAAGTAGTCTTTGAAGATTGATAATAACTGGCAAATAAAAGAGATGCTTATATGAAACTTTCTTCTTTCTCTTCATTTATTTTGAGGTATGAATCTTTGAACCTCAAAAAAATTGCATTAAGTCTCTGTTACATCAACCTTATTGAATGAAATGCATTTATTGATAAAAAAATATGTATGCTTTGATTTCAAACCTAATTTGGAGATTAGTTTTTTCACTAAGCATAAGTCCCGTGTTACTAAATTTTTCTATGAATTTGTCTCTTTTAGTATTTCTGTGTCCTGATTAAAACATTCTTAGGGCATATTAAATTATGATGTAATTATAAACATTCTAAGAGCCACAATTAATTTAGAATGGAATGTGTAACCATCTAATAGTGCTCTTTCTGTCGCATTCAATAATTTATAAAATATCAGTGTTTTTTTTTTTGTTTTATGGATCTTCCTCCACTTTGCTTGCATAATGAGATATTGTTTCATCAAAGAACATTTTTTATAAACCTACTTGCATTAAACACATTTGAAGGATCATAACTAGTTGAAAAAGAAAAAATGTCAGGTTCAACCTCACCACATGAAGTTTAAACGAATAATTCCCCAACAATATAAATCATATCTAACTTTGTCAGGCATTAACTATTCTTGAATCTTTTATTTCAAGCATGGCATTAAAACATACCCTCAAATAGGTAAGTCAAAAGCTGAGATAGTGCTTGCATGAAAGACTCAACACTGTTCAAGAACTCCTCAGTCATTTTCTACTACATTCATAATCTTATAGTGTAAACATTCATTTTAGTGACATATAAATTTGATAAATGAATTTAAGCATAGTTAACGTCATGTTGATGTGTGTGAAATCTATACTATTTTGTTGATATTATTCTAGATTTTTTATTTGTAAACTAATTATGCTTTTTCAAATATTTTTCGTGTGTAATTATAGGATACATATATTTAATGATTCATTAAGCTAACACATATAGGTGGCTCAACTCCATGCCATGGACACATATGTCCCACCTAATTAGCACATATGCATCTCCCAACACCCACATTCAAAGCAAGCAGCACCAAGGTGCTACTATGTTTTCACCTATGTGCCTCATACTTCCTCTTATTGCCTTTAAGTGCATGTCATGCATGCTGAGAGCTTGGTGCAAAGGCACTGTAATAATGGCACTGAGGTGCCACACCAAATGCTAGGTGCCTTAATGTAGAGGCATAACTAAGCCACTTACCGGAGTATATACACTGACTCACATGCAAGTTCAACCGTGAGGGAGAAATGCTAGTGTTGCTTTTGGAGAAACCTAACACCACCTTTGAAGACTACATCTAGAGATGTATAGGATGACAAACTCCTTTGTGCCACCTTGATAGAATCTCTGTGTCGACAAGGAAGTACTAGCAGTTTCCTCTTGTGTGGTGATCCATTGACATATATGTGGCAATCTTTGGACATATAGGGGTCAAGAAGGATAACAGGGTTGCTCGCTAGCTGTGTCAAGGGTTCTATCTTATTCGTGAATGTGAGTAAAATTTTATAAAGGAGAGTAGAAGGCTTGCGAGGGTGAGTGTGAGAGTTCTGCCCGGAACTATTCGGGAGGATTGTCCAAAACAAGTGCTCATAAGTAAACTAGAAAAAGGTGTAGAGATAGAAATTGCAAATCAAGTGTAATATTTCCTGATTTTATTTTTAAACTAGTATACTATGTTTACTTTGAGTAATAAAATGTGTTACCTATTGTTTTAAAATATGATTAATCATTAATTCTCTTTTCTACTTTAATTTGGTGAGTAAAAGTTTTAGGGTTTAATTATTTGCATCTGACTGTGTGAAATTTTATTATGGTGAAGTTCTAAACTTTCAAGTTTTATTTGCATTCAACCTAACCAAATGAGTTGTTAAAACCTATTGTGATCTTTGAGTATTGAAAGAATACTTAGTGGAACAACTAGGTTAAACCTCATTAATTTAAGAGAATAGAAATATTGCTCTTAGGTTAGTGCAATCTCGTTAGAAAATACTGAATCCTTAGATTTTCACTTGATTTAAGAAATTAATTTTTTTTTATATCTAAACTTTCTTAATGTCACAGGGAGGGGCTGAGAAAGAGATTTGTTTGTGATTTTCAATATAGATTTGTCATTTTATTAACTCTAGACTCTTAGAATCCAAACCAGGAGAGGTACTCTCACACATTTAAAATACAATTTTTCCTCTTTGAAAAAATTAGGTTTAGATACATTCAAAAGTCACCAACATTTGAACCTTCAGGTTAGACTCAATACGAGTAGGCTAGAATTTATTCAAACTTTGGGAGTTCACTCATTTCTCATGGGATTGATACACAGACTCTATTTCATATACTACTTGGACGACACGTATATTTGTGTCTGTCGTTGGTGTTTCGCAGCACTTGGTCAGTATCACATACTCAATTACGTTTTAGGATTAGTAAATTGAGTTGTATATTATTTGAAAATGAAAAAGCAAACCCTATATAGATGCAACATTGCAAGTATATCAAACACAAAAATTGATCGGTGGGTACCATTTACAAAAGGGCATTAGCTTACATATCACTGAATTCTTGTTTGTCTAAAACATATGAACTTGTATATTTTCAGATAAACCTGATAGCTAAGTGAGTTACATACATACCACACAACTCATAAATATTTACATATGTAACCACAACTTGCATGTTTAAACCTAAAGCTATAAACGATCAACTTTTAATTTGTGTCGAGATCGGCTTGATATCGACCGGTTAAAATAAAAAAGAGCTATCTCAAATTGGGCGACATAAATCCGCTCCAACTCAAAAATCAAAATGACTTGATAGTAATTGACTTACATACAAACCACACAATTGACACTTATTTACATATGTAAGCACAACTTCCATAATTAAACCTAAATAGGGCTATAAAAGATCAAAATTTAAATCTAGCTGGAATCGGCTTGATATCGATTGGCTAGAGTGGAAATGAGTTGTCTCAAATTGAGCAATTCAAATCCTTTCCAGCTCAAAAATCACAACGAGATGGCTCATTTACATTAATCTTGTTTAAATAAATGATATACTACAAAATCATATCACTTGTACAATACAAAATTTAATGAAAAATTTACCACTCAATACTTACACATATACAAATCTAACACCCCAATTTCATTTCTTGTTTACATACTGCCACACAACTCTTCCCATATTTACAATACAAACTTTCTTATTGTCACATCTAAACTCTACTTGTTGAAACCACAACTTACAAAGTCTTCTCACAACTCATTCAAGTAATCACCTATCAATTTAGAGATTTGTGTTAAATCTCCAAGCTCTTGGATAATTATCAACCAATAACATTTGTCCAGTTTGCAATATACTTCACAAAATTTCTTATGTAAAATTTCTTTTATTTATTTTAGGGACTTACATTTTTAAAATATTTACTAAAATCCATAAATATAGTACCAGCTGAGGCCCAACTCACAGTTTGCTAATACATACATATTCATTTTATATATTTTGTCATTGAAATCTAGAAGATTGGAGAGCCTAAATCTTACAACAAATAACAAACAAATAAATAACTATATCATACTCTTCCTACCAACCCACACGTTTCCTCAAGTCCAGATAATGACATCCACGCCCAATCCAGTCTTCAATTTAAAGCTGTCCTTTTGTTAGAGGAAGCCCACTACTTTCTACCAACAATTCCTCAGCATTTCACACATATATAATATCTCCAGTCTCCATTATCCTCCACAACAAAAACAGAACTCAAAACATGGCAATACAAAGCCTCCTCGTCATCCTGTTTCTCCCCCTTCTCTCATCCGCTTATGAAGCATCCAAACATCTCAAAGAATTTACAGTCATAGAAGGCAAGGTATACTGCCAAAGCTGCGAGCACATTGGTTCTTGGTCACTTGAAGGTGCCAAGTCCCTGGCTTCAGCTAAGGTTGGCATTGCTTGCAAGGATTACAAGAAGAGAATTTGGTTCTATAAATCCTTTGAAGCTGATAAGAATGGATATTACTATGCTCCAATTCCAGAAATGGATGGAACAGAAGGTGTTAGGAAGAAGGAGATTAGTGGTTGCAGTATTCATCTGCTGGATTCACCTGACAGTGCTTGTAATTTGCTTACCAACATCAATTTCGGGATTGCTGGTGCTGGAGTTGGGGAGAGGAAGAAGGCGGTGAAGGAGAAGGGATATGAGGTGGTGGTTTATGCCGCTCCACCGTTGGCTTTTAAGCCGGTAAACTGTGTTCCTCTTGGTCATTAGTTAGGGTGGGAAGATGGTTGCTGTGCTGAGTTTGTTGCTGCTGCTTGTTGTTTGTGGTTCTGTGTCAGCGTTTTGATGCATGGTTTCAGTTGATTATTGATTTGTGGTTTTGAGGGATTGAAGATTGATTTCCTTGAGAAATTCCTTATAAGATTTCTGCAGGGAAATTATGGTAAAAGTTTAATATGATATTTTTGCATTTGTAATTTTTTATTTCTATTAAAAAATCAGGCAAATATGAAAATATAACAAGCTTTCTACATTAAAGTAATGAATCATCGTATTTATAATCTCAATATTAATCTTTCATCAATATTTGGACAAATATTTACGTACGGAGTACGCAGTTTTGCATGTGTATTGAGGTTATTCGGGAGGGATTGGAGGTTTATCTCAGTGTCGGAATAACATCAAAAGAAATGAGCGCGGAACCACGAAATGTATTGGTAGGCTATTTGGATAATCTCTCAATAACTTAGTTATTCAAAGGTTATTTGGGGGAGTACGCACGCAGAACTGCATGGGTACTCCATTCGTAAATAGCGCTCCAATATTTGACTTGAATGACGCATGCTTAAAATCTTGCAAATACGAAAATACAAGATCACTAATAACATTTTTAATCTGTTGAAATATCTTGGCCCATAGGTGGTATCTATGCCGTTAAAAAACAAAAAAAAATTGTTTGCCTTCCATGACAACATTACAGTCTGAATCAATACCATCTTACGGACTACAATCTTCAACAAATGTATCACAATTCATACAACCTTCTAAACATCAACATACAACAAATGTTTTTAAAAGAGTTCAAATCAACACATTTTTATATCAGAAATGATATTCACCAACCATACATATAGCCCATCATCTTCGAAGCAGTTTTCAGTATCTGCCATTAAAATGATTCAAAGCATGAGAAAGCCATGGCTCTGATGGCTTCTGCAGCCTAGGAAGACTCCAAGAAGGCTTCCCACCACCTCTCATTCCTTCCGTAAACTCTCTTCCTCTCTCCCTCTCATCATCCCTTCTTCTCAGTCTCAGCCTGCTCGTATCCAGGAATGGCAACCCCCACCCTGGAGATTTAAACGCCTTGCTACTCAAATTATCTTCAACCCTCTCGTTCATCCTCAACGCATCAAGAGAGAATCTCTTGTTTCTCTTACCCGATATCTCATTAGCAGGTCTGTGAGTCTGGCAAAGGACAGGGTTTTTGTGCCCGCAAGGTGTTTGCTTTAATGTCCATGGGAAGAAGGAGTGGAGGCCGCAGGATTTGGAAGGGAGATGAGGGTGGTGGGATTGTTGGGCTGTTATGGCGTTTGAAGATGATGATTTCGTGGCGGTGGCGGCGGTGGCGGCGGCGGCGGCTTGTTTTTGTTGCTGTGATTTGATGAGCTCGCGCTGTAAGCGGTGAGAGAGAGTGGAAGGAGACGATCTGCGGGTTGGGTGTTTTGGGATTGTTGGAGTTGAATGAGTGGCGATGGCGTTGGCGGCTGGGAGGAACCGGTTCATGATGAAGCTGGGTGACCCGTGAACTCCTGTACTTTGGGATGTCAATTATATATATATATATATAATTTGAATAATTAAATTTAAAAAGTTGGTATATTAATTAATTTGATTTTTAAAATTTAGAAAATAAATTTTCTCATTAAAAGATTAATTTGTTTTGAGTTGGGATGAATCCAAATATAAATAATTTTAACCATGAAATTAATTATATTGAAGTTAAATTAAATGTTTTAGGAAAAATATTAAATAATCTTTATTAAATTTAATTTATAATTTTGGTATGCAAAATCAATATTATTCATATTGATTTTTTTTTTTGTCATTCGTTTATTTATAATTGGTGGATTTAATCATTTAATATTTAAAAAAATTAATATATTTAATTTTATATTTGATCCATTTGTAAATTTAAAAATTAAAGCTAATACTAAAAATAAAAAGTCAAAGTATCAATTTTTTATATCTTGATTTAGTTTTATATTAGTTGAGGCTACTTTTTCACATATATATTTTTTAATATAGTTATTATGTTAGACAATATAATTAATTAGTAAATATTTAGAAGTTGAATACAACTAAATTATTTGTATAACACATTTTTTTTCAGTGTCTATTATGAATCATATGACATGCTAATTTCAAGTATATTAAGCATTATTTCTTATATTAATTTGTAGTGAGCGTGCCTTAAAAAATAACTACATTATATATCGTAATGTTATTGTTTTGGAATTTTTACATACATACAACTCAATTTTTAAGTATTTACATATCTATCTTCTAAATCTCAATTTTTACATAAATATCATCTTATCTATATATGAAAAATTGAATTTACTCCTTAAAAGTATAAAATGATGATATTTTTTATGCGACGTGAAAGATTTGGGTGGAGCTAGGACTGTAAAAAAAACTCGTTATTCACGAACAGTTCGTGTTCGGTTCGTCAATGAGTAAATGAGACGAACACGAACAAATTTTTTCCGTTCAGTTAGTTAAATGAACTAAACACAAACAATGATGCGTTCGTTCGTGTTCAAATCGTTATTGTTTGAAATATAAAATAATTTAAAATAATTATATATAAAAAAAATTATGATATTTTAAAACATTAAATTTTATAAATTATAATATATAATAAATTAATTATAATAATATATTAATATACTATATTAATATATATATTATATATTTATATAATATAAGTTATATAATTAATATAATATATTATTTATATATATTAATATTAGGGATTTCAAATTGGCTAGTCGTTCGTGAACAGCTCGTGTCCGGCTCGTTCGTTAAGAAACGAACACTAACAGTGACTTCACGAACAATTTCGAACACGAGCTTATTTCAAATAAACTAAATTTCAAACGAATCAAACATGAATATAAGCTCTGTTCGGTTCGTTTACACTCCTAGGTGGAACAAAGTGTGTGGATGCAAATACTTTGCCCCCTCTGTTTATAGCACCAAAAATAAAAAAAAAATAAATAAATAACATTGAATTTTTCTTAAAAAAGGATGATCTCTAATATTTCCTTAGGGATAATTACATACATGACACTCCAAACAATGCTATTTGCAAAATTTAGCTCCCACTTGCTATTTCTAAATTATCAAACCAATCTATTTGCATGGCAACAAACAAATCAATGAGAATTTGATAAAAATGAAAAAAATATAGTTTGAGACTTATCATGAATTTTAATATTTAAATGAGAATTTGTAAATGAACTAAAGTCGATGCTAAATTTGTAAATAGCAATGTATGGGCTGCCCCCTTTATTTTATTCCACTTAAAGAGCTTATATTTTAAAGCTGTTGACATCGAGCAAATATTACGTGTGAACCGTGATATTAGGGTAATATAGAGATGATATTGCATCCCAATATCACCCAAATATTACCGACTACTCCAATAACACATCAATACCACTCATAAACACCTATCAGTTTTAGGACCAATTTAATTAATACCTCTAAACTCCCTGCAATCCAGCGCGGATGAACAGGGCAACGAAACCTTGTCAACCGTATCACAAACCCAGCGCTCTTCCTCACTGTCCCCATCGCTGCAGCTATCAACATCTCCATCATTCCCATCATCTTCAGTGTCATTGTAATAAACATACGGCACTGGGTTTGCTCTTCGGCCAGGCGGCGGCTTAGGAGGGAAGAAGAAGAAATCCTCCTTCTTTCGACCGCTTCCATCCTTCGGCACGCCGGCCTCTCTCTCCCACAAGAACGGCACCCTCCGGCTCGTGTCGACGGAGCAGAGCTCCGGCGAGCAGTTGCTGTAGGTCTGGTTGGAAGGGCGGCGGGTGGAGATGAGGGGGACATCGAGGTGGATGAGTTCGAGGCTGCTGCTGCGGCGAATTCTGTGTTGAGATTTTGAGTTTGTTGTTGCCATTGTGGTGGGAGAAGACGGGAGATGAAGGGTGGAAGAGATAAGGGAGGGGAAGGCATTGAATGGAATGCAGAAAAGCAATGGTTTTGAGGCGTTCAGGATGGTGGTTGTTAGTGTTTTAAAGGGGTTTAGGTGTTTAAGTGTTTTGTGGGTGGATTCATGTGACTATTCTCGTGATGGTTTTGAAAACGCTTGGTGGAGGTGAACTGAAAGGGCATTGGGTTGAGTTAGGAGAGCTAAGTTATTGAATAACAAAAATATCTACAAATAAGATTAATAATAATAAATCAATTTTATTATTGTTGCAATTTATATTTTTGGATAATATTGGTATCAGAGTCATAATAGGTATGAGGAACTCTTATGTTTGGATGCATTTTTAATGTACATAAAAAATGTGTCGGCATGAATATTAAAGATATTTCACGACAGACATAAGAGTTAATGCGGCATCGTGGAACCCACCAAGAATGACCTGACACCATACATTAAAAAAATAAGATACACACCTGACATCTCACATAACAATGAATATCAAGTTTGCTAAAAAAAATTATTAAAATTACAATTAAAAATATGATAATATTCATTTTAAAATACAGACGATGTCTACGTCGTCCTCTAAGGATACCATCAAACCCCGATCACTATCAGGAGTGGAATTTGTCGAACTATCCGCTCACCAAAAGAAGTCACACTTCCTCGTGATGCCCGCGAGCACTTGTAGAACTGTCTCCGCGTGACGTCAGTAGGGAAGTCTGTAGTCTGCAGTGACAGAGCACTCATCGGGAGATCCCTAAAATCCTGATTCAAAAGACAATCCATCAGACCTTATAAAACAGGGGTTCTTGGCTTTATTTAGCTCACTTAATATCAAGCTCATGTGTGTCACATATGCATATCACAAAAAAAGTCATCCAGAAGTACCTCAAAAACCACACCATTAAAAAGAAAAGAGGAATTTGATTACCTTTATCAGGATTTCACATGTGACACTAACCAACAACGACTAACAGACTATCCAGAAGTTGTTGTGTCGGCATATCACACAACATGACTCATTTTTTTTCCACACTCCAAACGTTATTTAAATTATGTTGTGTAATGAGGGGTTTCTTTTGTTAAACATTTCATTCTACTACTAACATACACCCATAATCCCCAACACAACAAACAACCACACACACACCCTAAACCCAACACAGCCACTGCACTCACATAGAACCACACAAATAGCACAACACAACACACATCCTAAACCCAACCACATAGCACATGCCCTAAAGCCAAAATAGCACATAGCACACACACAACCCAAACACATCCACCACCCAACCAAACCCCACATAACACACAAGCATACACATATCCACAGTCATAACACAGAGCACATACCCACAACCCCCAACATAACACAACCACACACACACCCTAAACCCAACACAACCATCACCCAACCATGCCCTACACAAACAACCTAACACAACACAAACCACCTAAGGCTAACCACACACATCCACACACACACTCTCAGCCAAATACATCAGAATTATATTTTATACATGTAAATTCTAGGCCTACAACAAAATACAACTACTATATATAGCCACACACACACCCACGACCAAATACAACTGCCATATAGATGCCCACAAACCACACACAACCACAACTCAAGGCCAACACAACACATAACAAACACACAACCCCAACACAAACACCTTCTAAACATGACCCACACAACACTAAACCACACACACACACACATAGCCACAACACACATAACACACAACTACAATCTTAACACAACACACAACCACACACACACCTTAAACCCAATACAACCACCACCCAACCAAGCCTCACACAAACAACATAACACAACACAGAGCACCCAAACCCAACCACACACACCCTCACAACCAAATACATTATAATTGTATGCTAGACAAGTAAATTTTAAGCCGGCAGTCAAATACAACCACACACACACAACCAAATACAACCACCATATAGATGCCCACAAACCCACACAATCACCACCCAGGGAAACCATAACAACCCAATAACACAGATAACCAATCACAAAGGAGAATAACACAAAGCCACAAGGTACAACCTCATTTACCCCAATTTACTTTCACCAATTCTCCAAATTATCCAAAAATCAAAAAATCTCGCAATGAAAACCATTTCATTGAAAAACAACATAGAAATGACCATTCCATCGAAAAGTCTCCACAAATTGCATATGGAAATTCATTCCATCGAACTTAATTATATAGCACAATAACCAGAGATTGGAGGGTGGAGGGAGGAGGAAGGGGTGAAAGACACTGCTAATAGTCATCGAGGAGACAGATCAATAGAAGGGCACGAGAGTAATTAGTGAAGTTAAGTATGTGGGCCGTGGGATCAATCGAGGGGATGCATTTAATAAACAAATTGAAACGACAATTCCAAATAAAAAGACCATTTATATGAAATAACCACCCCTTGGATGTTTCCAAAACAACAAACACATTAATGCTGCGCCTACAACATCCTCGGCTGGGCATATCCGAATCAATCGCAATTCGCGAAACATCTTACTCGAATATCCTCCGGAAAACAGCGCTGCTGGGCATATCCGAATCTATCGCAATTCGCAAACCTTCGCAGTCCGCTGACTCCAATTCTCTTTCAACTCATGTAAAACCCCGGCCCTCAACTTCAGCCCTTTATCCATCTCTTCAGATCTCTTCATCACCATGGCGGTGTCAACGCCAACAACCTCCTCATTCTCCTCTCTCCCCCACTCTTCCTACCTCCTCCCTCGCACTCCCTCTTGTTTCTTACCTTTTCCACCTAAAGCTCTCCATTTCCGCTACCATTTATCCTCTCTGTCCTCTGAGCCGCTATCATTATCCTCATCAGCATCTTCATCTTCTTCGCCGCTCTGCCGCGTCTCCACTGCTCCCCTCGAGCAAGCCTCCGCTCCCGGCTTTGACTTCGAGGAGGAAATCGCTCGCCTGCACTCTCTAAGCTTGCATCTCCGCAAGGCCAATACCCTCCGCGACAAGCTACGAGTGCTCGACGCTGAAGATAGGGTTAGGGATTTCTTCGGTTCGGGACAGGATTTGTCTTCGCTGGATATGAAAGACGAGTTCCTTATCAAATGCCTCGTTTCCGCCGGACAGGAGCACGTTCTTGGCTCGGAGCTGCATCGTGGTCGCGGTGGTGTAGGGCATCATGGCTTGAGAAAGGCATTTTTTATGCTGGCGGATATGATTGAGAGGTGGAATTTGGATGGAGTTGGAGTTGAGGTTGAGGATGATGGTATTAGGAGCGGTGGAATGAGAAAGCCATTGGAGAAGCTGCTGAAGACTTTGAATGATGTTGAAGAGTTTTATGACTGTGTTGGTGGGATTATCGGGTGATTAATCTTGATTCGTTATTGTTTTACATCTTTGTTTGCATACTATACATTGTTGGGTGAGATGTGAATAAGTTGCAGAAATTGATTCGAGAGATCTGGAACAAAACTTAGAATAGAAGTACATAAAATAAGAAAATAAAGAAAACATGAGATTTACCGTGTAAAACCCCAAGAATGAAAAAAGACTATGGATCAACATCACACCAAGAAATCCACCTTAAAGAAAATGAAAAAAATCATATAAATTACACCACACTTAAGCATTTCCTCACTCAAACACTTCAGGGTATTTCTTCTCTCATTTACACTAGAGAAAACTTGAAATCCAACACACTCTCGTCGACAGTGATCACACAATATGTAAGAACTCCTGAAGTCAGTTACGGGTTCCACGCATCGCGATATGGCGTTGCGACACTCCAATGAGTGCTAAGGTGCTTCATTAGAGGCACTACGATGGCACACTCTCGGGTTCTGAACATAGGTTGGGTGTTGCGGGGCTTTCTTTTGGGCTATGGGGCGTTAGGCACAGAAATTTTTTTTGGGGGCGCAGCCCCAAAACCCAATACAGGGAACATTGCCCCTACTCCCCAAAAAACTCATCAAAACTTGATCTTTGAAATCGAGGGCTCTGAGTGAACAATTAATTAACTCAATCATGCTCCACATAATAAACATAAATTGGGATTTAGAAATGAGATGGAAATAGGTGAAGGTTGAAGTTTTTGAGAGTTAAAAAACTAAAAAGATTGGCGTGACGTCTTTATGCATAAGTGAACATAATAAAATAGAACTATAGCCACGATAAATGATTAGAATGGCAATAAATAAAACCTGAAAAAAAATATAAAATGCTAATGCTAG
This sequence comes from Phalaenopsis equestris, assembly GCF_001263595.1. Lineage (NCBI taxonomy): Eukaryota > Viridiplantae > Streptophyta > Magnoliopsida > Asparagales > Orchidaceae > Phalaenopsis > Phalaenopsis equestris. Next base: position 659,003 of record NW_018164820.1, read on the forward strand.
ATCTCTCTTAAATATGTTAAATATGATGCACTTATTACTATTATTATGTTATTGGAAACTTTCGTGACAAAGCACATGTTTGATGGAGCTGGGATTTGAAACCTTAGTAACAACCTTTAAGATCTTTATCAACTAATATAACTGGTAGCTGCAATATATATATATATCTATTCATGTATTTATTTAGGGAAATTTACATACATACCACACAATTCTTATATATTTATATATCTAACACCCAAAGTTCGGTATTTACACTTTTAACTTTTTGGTGTCATTAACATATGTATGAAAAGGTGTATTTCACCTTTAAAAAGTTGGTGATTGTGGTATCTTTGATGCAATGTTAATGATTTGAGTGTTATGCATGTAAATATGAAACTTTAGGTGTTAGATATGTAAATACATAAGAGTTGCGCGGTATGCATGTAAATATCTTATTTATTTATTACAAGGAGGATGGTGGCATAACATATCCTGATATGGCTTAGGAGGGAGTGTGCCCTTATCTTGGTTGGTCCTTCTATGAAAATCTTGTTTAATTGACACCATCATTCATAGTTCAGAATTTCCTATCCCATTCATTTTGTATATAACGATTGGAAAACGGTAATTAAACTGTGAAATACCTTCATTTTTTAAGAGAAAAGTGGGTCAGGCTTTTCCTTTATATGTTTGGCACATTCATTGATATCAAAGTTGTATGAAATTAAGTAAGAAAGATATTTTTTGAGAACCAGTAAGTACACCCCCTGTTGTAACTCAGTGCTAATCACCAAATCTTCCAAGGAAGGCATATGTTATTGCTCTAGTAACAAGGCAACCATTTTAAAGGGCCATTTAATTGAAGTAGCTGAAGAGTAGAAGCTGTTTTGAAATCTTACTTTGAAATATCTTTTATTATAGAGAAGGCCTCATACCCTTCTTTATTACTTTGAAATATCTTTTATTATAGAAATTAAAAGGAAATATCCATTTTCCTCTTAATTTCTATGATTAATCTTTGTCATTCAAGTGATTGTTTGGATATTTAAGCTCATATAGTCTCAGGGGCTCTTTGTAGACAAAACATTTTAGGATGCCTGGTTATGTATTGGAATGGAAAAAAATAATGTACCTTCCAGGTTTTGTTGCTAGTCTAATTTTCAGAAGATTTATAAATGTATTTTTATAGTTTTCATTACTGAAATCGCCAATGCAATGCTTGTGAATTTTCTTATGCTGAAATCAGTTTTCAATATATTTATTTTTTCCTAGCTTTGCCTTTAGAATCATAAGAATTGTTGCAGAAAGCATTTCATTGCTCTTTAGCATGTGATATTGCTGTCTCCTTCTATAGATGTAGTATTTACTTGGTGTATTTTTGAAGAGAGTTTGTCCATCTAAATTTAAATGCAAAAAAAAAGGCTAAAAAAATTTTAACTGTTAAAGATATTTTTAAAAGAAGCCTAAATATGTAACTTTTGACTCAAATGGCCATTTACATAAAACATTCACAATGTTAGAGGACAACCCTTTACTCAGATCACAAAACTGGCATTCCTACTACTAGCTTCAGCATCAGGTGGACCATTTAAGGATTTGTTTGGATAGCTGTAACTGTGAAGCTGCTGTAAAAAAATTGTTGTTTAGTAATAACAAATTTTTTTTTTAAATTAGACCATAATTTTTTGGAAACCAACACATTTAGCCCGCTCAGGTTGCAAAATGAAACTTTTCTTCGTAATTTTTTGAAAATACATACAAAACGTAATTTTGCCAAATACTATAAAGTGCGGTGCGCAATGCATTGCTATCCCAAATGCACCCTAAGCTGATATTGGCATGAATATACTCCCTCCATAGACATGCACACATACACACAACAACAACGATAACATCAATGAATTTTAATATACATTTATTATTGGCATGTATACCTAATATGTTTATATGATCACAGGTATAAACATTCGGTGGTTCGACACCTGCTAGCAAATTTAATAGTATTTTCAATTATAAGTAAACATAGACATGCAAACTTTGTCATGTTTTGAAACTTTTGATTTGGTAACATTTTTCTAATCCATCCATCTAGTTATCTTTTCTAAATTCAAGCCGGATACCTTTGAAGAATTCTAAAGTGTCTGCATGGGCATGACATATTTTTAAAAGAACTGACACTTAACAAATTCTTATTTCGTATTACATCTTGTTGTTTTCTGTTATTGCATCTAAAGTTGTTGAAAGGTTGTGACTTCATCTTCGTTTGGCTAGCTATAGATGGTATTTTTTCCAATCTATATTTTATTGTCTATTTTGTAGATGGGTCTTTCCTTATCTCTAGCCCTTGATGGATGCTATTAGAACAAAGCAATCAAATATCTGATAATTTTATATTTTCCATTTAAATTCGGCAACAATTTTTCTTCTTATAGGGAAAAAATAGTATTATTTAGTGTTCATTGTGAACTTTCTGATGCAATTTATTATGTCAGATATCAGGTACTGGTATTAGAGCTTCTTTTACCTCTAACATCAAAAGAGAAATCTAATTGGTTTTCTCGCCTGAATCTTTCTCTCAAATGTCAACTCCAAGAATTTCATTTTCCTTCTGGAGTTAATCTCTTGGAGAATGCTGAATATGCATCTCAAGCAGTTTTCTGGGGATTAGAGGTAACTCAATAGAATCTCACTTGCTTAAATTTGGCGTGGCACCTGCTTTAAATAAATGTACACACATTTTTTAGGGGCATTAACATACATAGCACACATTCTTATTGTAAAAATCTTAAGAAGAGTCTAGAGGAAATCCGAGCAGATCCTCAAATATTTGGTCGGGACAACTTAGGAAGATCTTAATTGGTTTATTCCTTTCCTATTCTATGTTATTTTATTTTTTATTTTAGAATTTTTTTTTTCCTAATTTCGGTTAGATATATTTGGGTAGTTTGTAAATTAGGAGTGGTTGTTGTCCCTATATAGATGTACCATACATGTGAATAATTTGAATTAAGAGAATTATTCATCTCCAAATCTGTTTTTTACATGGTATCAGTGCCTGGAACAAACCCTAACTTTCGACAGCCACCGGAATCTCCTCCTTCCTGCAGGCCACTATTCCTTGCAGGCTTCCTCCCAAGCGTTCATCCTTGCAAGCTGCTCCTCCCTGCCGGCCCCAACCAACTTCTCCCTGCAAGAGGTTTGTCTCCAATGAATGCTTGTTGCTTCTTTGTTAAAAGCCTCCTATGTCTTTGCAGCAGCTGTAACACCTCTTCCTGTAGCAACTGCAACTGCGCCTCTTCTTGCAGCAGCAGCAATAATGCCTCTGCTTGCAGCAGTAACAACAACGCCTCTTTCTGCAGCAACAACGTCTCTTCTTGCAGTAGCCGCAACAACGCCTCTCCCTGCAACAGCAATAACTACTCTTTTTATAGCAGCAATAACAAATTCTCCTCCCTACAACCACCTATCTTCCTGCAGGTCCAGCACCGGAACTTCTCCCCTCAGTAGGCTTTTCGCTCAAGCTTCTCCCTACAACAGACTGATACGACCCAACTTCAAAATTGGCACTCTTTTCCAAAAAAATTAGGGCAAACACAATATTTCTTCAATAAATCAAATAACTCAACAATTGAACAAATATAAATGCTTACAATTCGAGAGGTAGACGATCTCTCCCAATTTCTACAATTCAAGAGGCAGGAAATCTCTCCCAAACCCTAGACCTAAGCCTCACACTTAATCTCATGCATAAACCTAACCCTAAACATAATAAGCTTATTTATGCTCAACAACAATAATAATAAAAAATTAACTTGTCCTTAGGCATACAAAAGACGAACTTGCCCTTAGAATAGGCCTAGATGTAAAACAGGCCCTTTGCTCGAGCTTCTCCCTACAACCGTCACTGCTTGAATTCTCTCTGTAGGCCGCAAACTCCTTGCAGTCCCTTCCGGTTCCTATTTCTTCTCTTGCCTGCCGCAAGAAATTCTTTCCTTGCTATTTCCTATTTGCAGGAACAGTGGATTCCACCTTATAGCCATGTGCCTTCTTGCCTTCTATCGACAACCCATCAACTCCTTCCAGAGCAAGTAGAGTAGCTGGTGGTAGCAGTCAATCGACAATCGTAGATAGCTTTTTTCGTGCAAGCAGACCTCTCCGACTTTCTAGGAGTTCCTCTACTCCTATGACAAGAAGCAGCTAGGAATCCTGCAACTTATAGTTGTCAGGATTCTTCCGACCCTAAATATGCATAGGGTTTATACCAAGTACATAATGAAGACATCTAATTCTACCCCAGAGCCTACTAGCTTGATGATATACCAAGATATCATATCCTCCTATTTTGTTAACAATGGAAGATTTCAATCTTCGATAATATATTCAGATGATTTGATCACATGAATTGGGGCATTTGTGCTCGCATCAATTATCAAGAGATCATCATCCCCAAATTTGCTAGAATTGTCGATGGATCTCACTCCAGGATTTTTGGGAAAGGAAATGTTGCAGTCTCCAAAGATATTCAATTTTCTTCAGTGCTATATGTTCCTCAAATAGATTACAACTTACTTTCAATTAACAAGTTCACTCATGACCTGAATTGTGTTACTAAATTCTATTTTAACTTTTGTGAATTTCAGGTGATAGATTTTGGATAAGTGATTGACAATGTTGAAATGCATTAAGGCTTATACCTACTAAAGGAAAGTCTCTCTAAACACGCAAATAATGCCATCTCCATTTTTTGTTGAGTCCATGCCTATCAAAAATCATGTCTTATCGTGATGACATTGTCGTATGGGTCATCTCAATTTCATTTATGTTGTTAAGATGTATCTTTATTTATTTATCAATAAAAAAATCTAGTTTCTATCAAGATGGGACTTATCAATTTATAAAACACACTAGAAATAGCTTTTCTCTGACCTAGTACAAACCCTCACACTCTTTTACCATTATCCATAATGATATTTGGGGATCTTTAAAGGTGAAAACTCTAAATGGGGCTTGATGGTTTATCTTATTTATTAAATATCATACTAGAACCACTTCTGTATTCCTAATGAAGGAGAAATCTGAAACATCCCTAATCTTCTATGACATGATTCAAACTCAATTCCAATGCAAAATTCACATCCTCAAAACATATAATACAAATGAATATTTCAACTCTATACTTATGTCTTATCTTCAAAAAAAAAAAAGAAGGAATCATCCATGATTTCATGTGTTAATACCTCACAACAAAATGAGATAACTGAGATACAAAACATACATCTCCTTAAGGTATCCTACTCAATTACGATGTCCCATCAAGTTCCTAAATATTTTTTGTGGAAAACATTTCTCTTACTGCAACGTACCTTATTAATCGAATGCCTAGTCGGGTACTTAATTTCAAAACACATTTCATGTTTTGATTGTTACTTATTTCCACATTAGAGCTTTCTATTCTACTATCCCACTTCAAATCTTTGGGTTCGTTCCTTTATTCATGACCATTCTCACGATTACACAAAACTTGATCCTAAGTCTATCAATTGTATTTTTCTTGGGCATGCTATCAACAAAAATTGGTATAAGTGCTATTCTCATGTTACTAGAAAATATTATAATTCCATGAATGTCACTTTTTTTTAAAATCAACCATACTATCCCAAATTTGATGTTCAGGGGGAGTGCAAATGAACATCAATTTGCTCCCCCTGAACATCAAATTTGGGATGCACTTGATGATACCTAGTTGAGGATGCCCAACCAACCTTACCTGAAGTTCAGAACAAAGAACTTCGTGTACATAAGGAGGCAAAAAAATTTTGAGTAGGTGGAAGACAATTTGCAAGAATAAAACAACTCAAACCAAAACCCAAGTCTGCATTCATCTGAAATTTTGAGTAAGGAGTCTAGTACTTATGAGTTATCCTCTTTCTTTTATGATGCTGGTAATTAGGAAAGTTGCATTATTTATCCAATTCAGGACTATGTAGCTTATGGGAAGCTATTCTAATCCTACAAAGCTTTTGCTTATAAACTTGATAGTATGCAGATTCCTGAATCCATTTATGAACATCTTGGAAATTCAAAATGGAGGAAAGGATTTGAATAAGAGATTCGCGCAGTAATGCATAATGATACATAGATTTTTACTAAACTTCCTCAGGATAAAAAGTCGGTTGAGTGCAAATGGGTGTTCAATATCAAATACAAAACTGATGAGAGTATTGATAGATTCAAAGCCAAACTTATAAAATGTTTCACTCAAGCCCATGAGATCGACTATCAAGTGACCTTCAGACCACTTGCCAAACTTAACACTACCAGAATTCTCATTTTAGTATTAGTTAACAAGGAATGTAGACTACATCAACTTGACATAAAAATGCTCTGTTGAATGAGATCTAGAAGAAGAAGTGTATATAGAGATAACACCAGAATTTACGAATTAATCCAACAACCACTAGTATGCAAACTCAGAAAGTCTCTCCATGAGCTTAAGTAATCACTAAGAGCGTGATTTGAGATGTTTTCTAAAATTTTGGGATCTAATGTGTATTCTCAAAGTCAAGTTGATCAAACTATGTTTGTAAAATACACTCAAAGAGGTAAGATTGCTTCACTGATGATATATGTGGATGATAGGATTCTTACTGGTGATCATGAAAGGGATATTCTCAAGGTCAAAGAAGTACTTGCCATGGAGTTTGAAATCGAGGATCTATGAACAATGAGATATTTTCTAGGTATGGAGGTAGCAAGGTCCAAGAAAGACATCATTATATCATATAGAAAATGCATCTTAGATATATAAAGGAGATAGGGATGATTTGCTGTTAGCCTGTGGATACTTTAATGTATCCCAACTAGAGCCAAAGAGGAGAGAAGAAAGTATCTCTGTGGATAAGGGAATATATGAAATTTTAGTAGGAAAATTCATCTACCTGTCACATATGAGGCCATATATTGCATACTCTGTGGTATTATTAGTCAACACATGAATGATTCCAATAAAGAGCACTTGGAGATGGTGTATAGAATTTTGAAGTTTCTCAAGAAGACTCATGATTATAGATTATTTTTTGAGCAAACTAGGAAAATAGATGTGGAAGTTTACATTGATGCTAGTTGGGCTAGGGAACTCACTGACAGAATGTTCATCAAATGTTACTGCACCTATGTATGGAGAATTTTGTTGACATGAAAAAGTAAGGCTCCATCGGTTGTTTCTAAAAGCAGTGCAGAATCAAAATATATGGCACTCGCCTTGAGAATCTATGAATAGATCTAGATTCAAAAAAATGTTAAGGGAATCAGGTTGTACCTCCAGTAGGCTTATATAAATGTTTTGTGACAGTCAATCAACTATCAATATTGCCAAGAATCTTGTGCATCATGATATGACCAATCATATTGAAGTTGATAGACACTTCATCTTTGGAAAGGTTAACGAGGGAATTATACAGCTAAAGCTACATCCAAACACACCAACAAGTTGTTGTTGTCTTCACCAAAGCTCTTCTTTTAAGCACATTCTCAGAGTTTAATACCAAGTTTGGTCTCTACAACATCTAAGGCCTAGCTTGAGGGGGAGTGTAAAAATCCGAGAAGCATTTGTAGGAAATTTGAGAAGATCCTGTAAGATTTGATTGGGACTATTTGAGAAACTTTTGATTAGTTTATTCCCTTTTTATTCTATGTTATTCTACTTTTTATTTCAGAATTATTTCCTTAACTTATGTTAGGTATATTTAATAAGTTTGTAAAATAGGAGGGATTGTTTTTCCTATATATATGTATATACATACCATACATGTGAATAATATGAATTAAGAGAATTTTTACCTCTCCAAACCTGTTTTTTACACTAATGTATTTACATATCTCACACCTAAACTTTTATATTTACACACGTAACATTCAAAGCTTTAATATCACATAAAAAATGACACTATTACCACTTTTAAAAAGTGAAATACGCCTTTTTCATGCTTGTTTTAAAGCACTAAAGTGCTATGTATGTGAGTATGAAAGTTTAGGTGTGAAATATGTAAATACATAAGTATTGTGTGCTATGCATGTAAATTTCCTTTCCCACTTTTATTTATCTTTGAGATGTGACAGAAGGTTCGAACATATTAGGGCTTGCCAAAGCTAGGTGAAATTTATCCTCTTGGTGGTGCTGGGGATCGGCTTGGTGTGGTTGACCCTATCACTGGTGAATGTTTACCTGCTGCATTGCTTCCATACTGTGGAAGGACTTTATTGGAAGGCTTAATAAGGGATCTTCAGGTAATTAAGTACTCGGTCTACATCTTTTCTTCTAACAAACTAATAGGGGCAGTTATATACATACCACACAATTCTTATGTATTTACAAATCTAACACCTAAACTTCTATATTTACATAAATAGCATCCAAATCTTTGATATCACATAAAAAATAGCACCTTTATTTATTTTTTAAAACTGAAAATACACGTCTTTAGACATGTAAATACAAAAGAATTGCATGCTATGTAAATAAAATTTTCTTATCTATATGCCACATCAGCATATTTTTTCACTAGTGCTGAACTTTAAAATGAGTTCGATTCCTTTTAGCAGCTATTCTTTTGCTTCTTATGGTATGCACAAATAAAGTGTTGTACTTATAAACACTTTTAAGGTGTTTATTGTCTTTATATAGAAAATCTTGTTTTTGATTGGTAAGCATCTCCTGTGTTACAAAATATACATGTATTGTGGGTTTTGCTCTTGTTGTTTGACCGGCTTAATATATCCAATCTGACTGCAGTTGGATTATATTTTCAAAGATGTACTTCTGAAAATATTATAGTTTTATCCTTTTCTTATGCAGTGCAAATTTTTTATTGAAAATAACTTTGCTACTAATGCCTTTATTTGTTTTGGGAAAAAAATTTTAACTTTTGGCATATAGTGGCTGGATGGAAGGACATAATTATGAAATACACATGCATAGAGGCATTGGAAAGAGAGGTTATGTGATCCCTTTTTTTGATAACTGGTTGCACATGCATCCATGAAGCTTGTTTTTAACCTCTTCATTATTTGTTACATGGAAGCTGTATCGGCTATGATTTGGTTTTTTGGGTAAGGATTATGCATCTTCTTATAGATTTTTAGTGATTGCTTATTTCTTTGGTTTTATCGAGCTGAAATTGTTATCCTATATTCCAGTTCCCTTTGTTTTGGGCCTTTCCATTCCTTTTTTTTTCCATCAATTTACACTTATAGATATATTATGAAATATTTTAATATAGACATTGATTAAATAATGGTTTGATTATTATGATGTTTTCTTAAAATATTCCAATATAATAGTAATTTTTGGGTAAGGAAGTCAAAATAGGCCATGAACCATTTATAGGGGCCATTTTTTGTTCCAAACTATCTATTATGTCTAATTTACTCCATTAAATCATCAAATGTGATACAAAATAATCCTTTGAATTTTTAAATTTGATCCAAAATAATAATCCAACATAGGGACTAATTTGGATCATATTTGAGAAATCAAGGGATTAAATTGAACGTATTAGAAAAGGGATTAAAATGATCCCATACAAATAGTGGGACTGTTTTGACCTTTTCTCTTTAAATTAAAATGAATTTTTTTATGTTAGTGTAATTATCGCCATTGATTCAAAAAGCTCGGTGTAGATAACCTTAATTTAATACTAGAAGATGCTTATGAAAAAAATACATGAAAATCATGTTTTGAAAATGTTCTTGTAGTTTGGTGGTTTATAAGATTGGCCACCAAATGGATGCTTGAGGCATTCGTAACTTCTTGTTAATGAATTGGCAATGATCAATCTCCACTTTTTATATGAAAAAGAGAAACTTTTTGCTGTTATGAGTATAGTATATGTATTTTTTTTATTATACATTGCTGTATCTTTCTAGGATATTGTTTTATGGTTGCATTTAATTGTTCTTTTTGAAAATTCAATCTTATTCCTTCTGACAGACCACTATTTTTGCTGTAGTTGACCTATTCTTGTCAACCCCTTCTGACTATAGATACTGAAAATTCCTCTCGAAGAGATTTTATTTGTAGTATAATTCCAAATATAAAGTTTTACAGGATTATATTTGTATCAGTGCTGAAAATGTTATGGAACTTAATTGCGATGAGAAGGCCGCAGGTTGAGGTATTAAATATTTATCACACAAAATTATCTGATATCAGATAATCTGTTTATCACCAAATGTTGATGTCTTTTATATGTAGTGTTCTTTGAGAACGCTGTATGTATGTATTAAGTATCTACCATATTTTGTTAAAAGAAACTTTTGTCCAGCCACTGACACTTTTAGGACGCTTTTGTTTTAAGGGCATTGGTTGGGAGCATAGCTTTCAATATCTTATTTAGCAATATCTGAGCAGTCTCTCAAGTCACATTGTTATATAGGCTGTGGAAGGGTGGGGGAAAAATTACATAAATATGGTGTCATCCTTGATGTTTAACATCACTCTAGTTCAAGGTGCACATATTTTTATTTTTTTAGTATTTTCTTCGTCTCCTTTACGCCACTGCTGTGATTCTCGAGTCTAAATTAGTCAAGAATATAAAATGCTTGCAATATGATGGTCAGCTTGAAAGCCAAACTTGAAGCGAATTTTTGTTTCTTTTATTATTTTTTAATCTAGAGTTTGTATGAGTATGTCTAGAATTTTGTTTTGCATGAAAGGTAATTTGTATGATCTCCCATGTACCACTTAATGCGGTTATCCAAGTTTACCATTGTCGAGAAACTAAAATATTTGCATTGTGATGTTCAATATAAAAATTGAGCCTCATTAGAGTTTATTTTCTTTTATTATTTTGAACTTGGGGTTTATGTGTGCATCTTTAGAATTTTACTTTTTATGAAAGTTTGATTTATGGTTGGTTCCCTATCCTATTATTTCCTTGAAGATCTCCTTTGTTTTGGGTTCTAAAAGAATTCCTATGATTTAGGCCCTTTGTAAGTCTCCTATAAGTCTTTGTTTCAGATGCTCTTTAGTCGTATGTTTTTTCCAGTGCTGTTCACCTTCAAAGTTATGTTCGGCTTCTCTATTTCAGCTTATATGGTGCTACTGGTGACATTCTTGTCTCTTGGTTTTGTTACTCTATGAATGATCAAATCCTCTATTATGTTGCAAAATTTTTTCAAGATTTTAGAAATCAAGGGATTGACACAAGGAGTCATTCATCCTTCATCCTTTTTTTTTTTTTGAGAAGATAAAATTTTTATGTTATTTGTGGAAGGCCCAGTGAAATAGATAAAGCCTTATCAATTATAAGGAAATTATTGAATGGTATAACAAGTTAAACCAGCATACTAACAATGGTATGAATGGATGTTGTACAACTGCAACTAATATGATGTAGTACACTTAACTAGATAGACTTAAAAACATTGTTACAAGATTCACTTCTAGTATTAACTCCATCCTTCTTTAAGTAGATAATATTATTTTATATTAGCCATTAATATTTCATGCTCGTGTTTTTTCATTATTCCGTGAACTTAATGGTTGTATTTGGCTATTGCCCCATAAAAAAAAAATGGATTGCAAGCTTTTATGGGAGGTAGTTGATGTTGAAGTTTTGAATTTCTCTTGTTAATTCTTTGCTTATTCCACCTTTCTCATCTTCCCCATTTTCGTGAGCCACCATCTCTATTCCTTCAAAGATGTTGCCCTCCCGTCCTCCTCCACCCTCTCTCAGTCTGCAACATTTTCTCTCCCACTCTATGGCTCTATCTTCCTCAACTGTATGTCTATCTCTAGTTTGGTTCTCCTTTTTCTCCTTCTATTCTCGTATTTCCTCCAAAATTTAACACCATCAAAACCGCTTCTATTTTCATTGTTTAGAGTTGGAAAATATATCAAATCTTTGCGATCCACATCATCGTCCAAGATGTGCAAATCTCAATTTAGTGTCAGGATAAAATTATTACTTGAATGTGCAATTCTTTTTGTTTTTGGAATTTGCTTTCTTGATCAAGCGTGACTTGAGAGGTTTCATGTGAGAACACCTTTTTGAAAAGTGCAAGTCTTGCATTTTTGTGATTTCTTTTCTTTATTTTTTTCTTTTTTTTTTCCCTCTTTCATCTTTTTTATGTTTTATTTATTAATGTAGAATAATGCTTATGTTTGGTTAAATTTGCTAGAATATGGGATTTTGCTAAGTGGCAAGCTTCAAAATTTGTATGAAACTTTATTGATCCTTGCTCTCTTCATCAATATCTAACAGAAGATCATTGGGATTTCATTTGATTTGATTTCCATCTTCATCGAACTTCTAAAGTTGTTTATAAGTGTTTTATATAAAAATTTGTCCTTCAAATGTTTAATGGCAATTGCATGGTTTTGTGCCTTTCATGCTAACTTTGTATTAAAAGTTAAAGAATCTGAGACGTTCTGTATCACCACTCTTTTAAGCTGTATTTATTTTGTTTTATGCTGTTACATTTATATTTACCTCATGTAACTTAGGGTGCATTTGGGGCAGTGGTACGGTATAGTACCGCACTTTATTGTGTTTGGCAAAACCTAATTTTGCTTGTTTTTTCAAAAAGTTGCTGTGGAAAGCTGCGTGCCAACCTTTCCCAAGTTCAATAAAGATGTTGGATAGAAAGAAGCTATTTGCTGCTATTCCATCTATTTGTGCATCAAGTCCGAAGAAGATCTCAATCTATAATAAAGAAATGATAGTAGCTTGTTATTTTATAGGCTTTCTCATATTCAGTCAGAATAGTTTAGGTCAGACTTTCAAAGTTACTCTCGACGTTGCAACCTGACCTAGCTAAGTGTGGTGGCTGCTAGAAAGACGCAGTTTGACTTTTTGAAGAAAAAAATATAATATCCCCTATAGTTATTTGAACAATAGCTTCTTTTGTAGCAGTTCACAGTTGTTTTTTTAAACAGCTGCAGTCGTCCCAAGCAGACCCTTAGACATTCAATTGATATCACAATGTTATACTATAAAAACCCATTTTAATGACTTAGCTTTTTTCTACACGAAGCATTGAATTTTTTTTTTCCGAGTTATATTTTGTTCATGAATCTACAAAGTTAGACAAATTTTCATGTCTCTCAATATTAACCTCTGCTACTTTTATGAAATTCTTACTCTTATTTCACATCTCCAGGCTAGAGAATTTCTTCACTTCAAAGTTTTTGGTAAGCAGTGTATAACTCCAGTTGCTATCATGACAAGTTCAGTAAAGAACAATCATGAGCATATTTTGTCGCTTCTTGAGAAACATGGATGGTTTGGGAGGGGCCGGCAGAAATTTAACCTTTTTGAACAGGTAGTAAATTATTCGAGAAAAGTGTGAAAATGATTACCCAATTTTTTGTAAGGGATTATTTTAGTCACAAAGTTTATAAAAGCGTCAATTTAGTCCCAAGATGCCATTAATATGGTTTAAAATAGTCCACATAAAGACTATTTTAGCCCACATTAAAAAAGATTGAGAACTAATTTGACACTTTTATAGTGTGGGACTAAAATGACTCCATATAATAGTAAAGGACTATTTTGACACTTTACACTAATTCTTCAGTTGAAAATAGCTTTTTTCAGTATTACATATTTTTTCTTTTTGAGTAGTCATGCTTTTAGATATTAATTATCTTATTATTTTCTTTGGCCCTTGTAGCCGTTGGTGCCAGTTGTTGCTACTGAAGATGGCCAATGGCTGATTAACGAACCTCTCTCCCTAGTCTGCAAACCAGGCGGTCATGGTGCAATATGGAAACTTGCGTATGATAAAGGCATATTTCAATGGTTCTACAGTCATGGAAGAAAAGGTGCAACCGTACGACAAGTCAGGTTATCTATACAATGTTGCTATTATCCTGAGTGTAGCTGTGCCTTGTGAATATCGGTGTGGTTTTCTTGAATATGAGATTTTACTTTGTTTTTTTGCAGTAATGTTGTTGCTGCAACTGATGTAACCCTCTTGGCCTTGGCAGGAGTTGGGCTGAGGCATGAAAAGGTATGTAGAACTCATAATTTAGTCAAATATTCGTAGCAGTCTGCTAGTGTGCTGTGTGACAATGCACTCCACACCACTCGTGAAAATTATTCGGCAATTGCTACTGGGCTTTATTCCTGTTCCACCCGATCATATATTTGCTCTTTCATGAAAATTATCTATTAATGATTTCTCTACTGAACTGCATCGGAATTTGATGTCATGTATCAGGTTCCCAAGAAGGTTAATCCTATAGCTGGCCTAATATTTCCCAATATTGTTTTTGAAGTGTGGTTTTATTTTATGTCCTTGGACAGATTGGGTTGTTTTAGGCGTGAAATGATTAAAAGCTTTTTTAATTTGTATTATATGTACATTTTGCTTGCCATTATAGTACAATTAAGATTTTCTCTTTTTTAGCCTCAGAAGATAAATTGATCCCTTTTCTGTCTCGTGTTTGAGTATTTTAGATTTACGTTTACCATGTGAAAGAATAGAACAAGACATAAGGATTTTAGAGTTAATATTTGACATTCAAATATTTAAGTGCTTAAAGATTGTTATGTGATGAAAAAATATGGATACTTAAATGCAAATTTTATAAAATAGCAGCTCGGCTAGCTATGGTGAGTGTCTTAGAGCTGTGTAAATAAAAAGTTACTAGTAATGAAGCACAACATGGTAGAAATAAGAATGCTAAGATGAATCTGTGAAAAAATTAGATTGATAGATTGATAAAATACTATATCTGAGATATGGTTAAAATTTTAGAATTTGTAGGACAGAATGAATTTATGATTTAAAATTTGGCTGGTTATGATTTAACAATTATCTTCCATATTTTCAGAAGACTAATTGACACATGCATGTAATAGACTCAAGTATATTATATCTATTTTGTTGAAGAGTAGAGATATATGACAATATAAACCTCTTAGTTAAGGCTTGATGATTAAAATATAGAAGTGCCTTAACTGCTCTGTGGGATTAGGGATAATATGGATTAAGGAAGATTAAAATAACTTCTGTATTTTAATTTGGTTGTTGATGTATGAATTCGAAGTTTGTGCTGTAAAGATTCATTGATATTTAACTTTAGTGTGGTAAAAATGAAAATGTAACGTGAGTGCATGACAAAATTAGGAAATATAAATTAAGAGACAATTATATCAAAGTAAATGTTAGAGCTTCATTTATTAAAAATAGTATGACTAAAAATAGCTTAATGGTGCGGGCTCCAAAAATTCTTGCCGAAATTTGTTTTATATTTGAGTAATTCTAAGTTAAATATTTAGATGATAGACCATCTTTTGAGAACTTTATGCTCTTATTCATAGCTTTACTGAGTAAAGGTCTTCTAGTTAATTACTCCTTTAGATCATATTGGAACACTTTGATTAAGGCTAATTGGGTGACTTTGTAGAAGAAAGTTGATTTGGGGAGAATATTATACCGTCGTTAGTTTAGAGTGGATAGTGAGAGGATGATGATAGACCCAATCAAGATCTTATTATCTTGTTGTTTCAAGTTTATATGGACCATGGCCTGCTAAATCAATTTAGATAGTATAACCAACTTAACTGAAAGATCTTTATTATTAATCTCATGTTTCATTATTTAAGGTGATCTCATAAATTTGGGCGGAGGCTTGCTGTAAGGATCAATTTAAGGCTAATAATGGCCAATAAAGGGCTTCATGCCCCATCAAGTGCTCCTTATGACTCATAACTGATATACTTCGTAGTTGAGGAACATCCTTCTTAGGTTGTAACTTTAATATAGTGGTTTTATCATTCTGCTAACCATTGGTTGGACAATATATGCTTTACCAGAGTTAACCCAAACCACGACGCAGGACACAATTTTATTAATGACTCTAAATGAGGTTACAATGGAGACTCAAGTATGGAGAACAACTACCTAAAGCAATGGGGCAGGATAAAAGAAAACACACAACTCAAGAATGACGACCTAAACAAACACGACGAGCAGGAAATCCGGGGTGGAGTATGGAGAGCTGTGGCCTTGCTGGGAAAATGCTGGCTGCAGGTTGGAGGGAGGAAGAAGCTGGGCTGCAGCTGGTTGGGTGCAGGGAGGCTGGGAGTTGCTGCCGATGCTGGAGTCAAGGAGCTGCAGCGGGAAGTGGAAGGTTGGCCCAGAGAATGCCGGGAAGGGGTATTGCGGCTGCTGGGAGGAGCCGGAGGGACTCCTGGATGTGCAGGGGGTGGGAACAATTGTTGGGAGTGGTTGGAGGCAGGATAGCAGCCGACGGTTGCTGGGGAAGAGGTGAGGTGGCCTGCTGTAGATTTGGGAAGCGGGTTGACAATAGTAGGAAGGTTGGAAGGATAGATAAATATCTCGGCAGGGTCGAGCTACAGCCAAAGCACAACCTGGACAGCCGGAGCACTACCTCAACATCATATACAACTCTCGAATGGAAAATGCCAAGGGTAAAACTTGAATTCAGATATCAAAACAAGCCCCCTAACTCTGAGCATATTACTTCCTATTTATAAAGAGGATTGGCCTATTTTAGGAAGGATTTTAGTTTTTGGAAAAACTTTCAAAATAAGAAAGGAGAATAAAAAATTTCTGATTTTTTGAAGTCTTTTAAAATAAGTAAGGAGAATAAAAGAGATTTCAGATTTTATGAAATATTTTTAAAATAAGCAAGGAGAATAAAAAGAGATTTTAGGAAAGAGTTTTAAAATAAGCAAGAAGCACAACCTGGACTCGTGAAGACGATCATCACCTTGGACGAGAGACTGCCGGTGCACTACCTCGACGTCAGATACAATCCTCAAAGGGAAAATGCCAAGGGTAAAACCTGAATTCAGATATCCAAACATGCCCCCTAACTCTAAGCGCATCACTTTCTATTTAGAAAGAGGATTGACCTATTTTAGGAAGGATTTCATATTTTGGAAAAACTTTCAAAATAAGAAAGGAGAATAAAAAGGATTTCTGATTTTTGGAAGGCTTTTAAAATAAGTAAGGAGAATAAATGAGATTTCAAATTTTATGAAAGATTTTTAAAACAAGCAAGGAGAATAAAATTATAATTTTTCAGGTTTTAGGAAAGGATTTAAAATAGGAAAGTTCTTGGGAAGGAAAGGTGAGGGGGAGAGAAAGAAAAGGTGAGGAAGGAAAGGGGAGAAAGGAGAGAAGGAAGGAAAACGGGGAGGAGGGAAAGGAAGAAGGGGAAGGAGGGGGAGGCATCCCCCTCCCTTGAGGACTAGCCAGTCTTCCCCCGTGTCCTGCGTCAATCTCCCGGGATTGGAAGAGCTTTGACTTTATCGTTCGAAGCTTCTGGTTCTCTGCGGCCTTTCCTGGATCTCGCTGACGATTGCCTTGGCCCCAAAGCATCTGAGGAGATTCTCCCACCTGCAAGCATATCTCTAATCGATTTGTTTTGCTTTGGTATAATCTGAGCTGAAGGTACACATTGACGTAGGTTTTTCCGAGCCAAAATTTGAACAAGTAAATACCTTATATGTTCCTCATCTATATAAGTTGGGTCTCAGTGTGTTTAAGAGTTTGATTGATGAGTGATTCTTATTATTTTTAGTTCTTTCCTCTGACTGTTAAAGTTTTGGAGAACTGACATCTTCTGCTTCGTTTCAATAACAAGAGTTTCACCCTGGCCTTTCGTCTTTTCATGTGGAACACCTGGGGTGGGGGCTGGAAGTGTAGCTTCCTGTGATGCTATTAATTGATTGTTACTGTCGGCCGTTTATTTTGGAAAATCATTTGAATTTATATATATATATATATATATATTTAAGGGAAAGTATCTCGTGGCTCCCTCCGTGTTAATATAAATTAAAAGTACAAACAGAGGGAGGGAATAAGGATCCCTGTCCAAAAACAAAATAAAAATCCTAGGGGTTCTTTTATCCACGTTACAACTTCACACCAAAAGGATAAAAAAGAAAAAGTGTACCCAAAAAACATTAAATCCAGTATACCAATGTAATCATATACCCCACAAAAGATGTACACCAAAAAAATAAGAAAGAACACAAAGACCGAGTGAAGTGCTCCAAGCGGCAACAACATCACAAGCGTCTGAATTCCACGAATGAAAACCTGCAGTAATAATAACAAAGGAAAGAAAGAGGGCCCGTGAAAGTAGAGATTGAGTTAATGAAACCAATAAAACCCGTAAACTCAGGTGCAACAGCTGGCACCCAAAGAAAGTACCACAGAACCAAAAGTAGGTACTGCTATAAATATAAGGTGAGCAGCAACCACCGCCTCAACCGAGAGCCAATCTAGGTCGAAGTAGGAAAGGAAATATAAGGACAACCCCATTGAAATCGAGGGCCAAACCATACCACCAAATAATAACAAGCTAAGAGGAGACATCCCGACGAACATATGGGGCGTCAATCTTGTCACCAACCAACAAAGTGTTTAAAGGAAGGGGGATCAGATCCCACCCAACAGGTACTAGTGGCGCTACCTAAAATAGCAAGCCAATTTGCGGGCTGATTTCCCTCCCGATAATTGAAACTCCATATCAAATTCATATAAGTGATTAAGCCTTTAATCCTCTTAATATAATAGAGGATATCACAAGGGGCCTCGACACCATTGGCAAAATTGTCAACCAAGATGCGATTATCACATTCAAAGATAATAAAATGCCAGCTAAGAGAGTGAGCTATCATGACAACCATCAAGATGACCCGAGCCTCCGACTCCATAGGAGTGTCAGCGTAAGAGGGGAAGAAAAGAAAAGAATACAGTTCCCAACAAAATTCCTAGCAATGCCCTCACATCACTATTAAATTTCTAACTCCCATCGGTGTTAAAATTTACCCAACCTCTGGGAGGAGGCCTCCATCTCACCAAAATGAGGAGATCTCTCAGCCATGACTGCAGGCCCCATAGAAAGAAAATAATTAATGCAAAAAAAAAGCTTTGTTTAGCATTACCCGTCCTCCAAAGGTTATTAATATAGACAATAATATTAGTAAAGACCATCCTATTCTGAATGGCTTTACCCTCATGTATAATATCATTACGAGCCATCCAAATAAATCAACATATAATGCAAGGGTAGACTTGCAAAAAATGTTTCTGTTTTCGATTCTGATTGCAAATCATAGTGGTAAGCTAAAGATTCTGCTCCAAATTCATAATAGTGCCAAACCACATGCCTCCTCCATATGAAAAGTGAAAAGGGGCAAGAAAAGAAAATATGCTCAACAGTCTCCTCCGCCGAGTTACACAAATAACATCATGAAACAAGTCTCAAACCCTTCATTTTTAAGATATCATCACATGGAATAACAGAGTGGAAAATCCGCCAAGCCAGAAAAGGCATAGAGGGAGTTAATGCCCAACTCCATACACCCTCTCCCCAAGGGAGCTTTTGAAAATTATGTAAGGCGGAATATAGAGATTTCGTAGTGGAGTGAGACATAGAAAATTAACTAGGAGTATCTTGCAAATGAGGCTCAATAGGAATGGTGGAAATGAAAGTAGCTCACTAGAAACCCAGAAGATTAAGGAGAAGAGGAAAATTCCAATGACCATCCACCCACGTATCAGAAACCATAAGACTTGAAAACCTTGTATCTCTCATATCAAGCATTACATGGGCCCAACAGTCATGCCAAAAGAAAATGTTTCCACTCCCCACCTCCCAGTATATGACATCCTTTGCCCAATCTCTAATATGAAACATTCTCTTCCACATATTGGAATCCCGCAACCGCCAATTGATCAATGTCGGATGAGAGGAGTGACAATATTTCCCATGCATGAAAATGACCCACAAGGAATCAACTTTCCGAAAATTAAATCATTGTTTAAAAACATTAATATCAACAATATGGTGCAGAGATTTGAAACCCAAACCACTAGCATAGAGGGGTTTGCAAATATTCTTCCAAGGCATCCATCTTCTACCTGAATGATTCCCCACCCATAAAAACATATTGAAACATCTTTCGATGCTCAAAAGAGCGCTTTCCTTGAGTTGGAAAACTTGAAGAGTATATAAAGGAAGAGAATGTAAGATACTCCTGACCAACGTAATTCTACCCCCAAAAGAAAGGAAATTATTTTTCCAATCCAAGATATTCTTCCGCACCTTTTCACTACCTCATCAAACTGAATTCGCCTTTTCCTTCTTTTAAATAAGAAGACCCCCAGATATTTAAGTGGAAGGATAGAAATAGAGAATCCAGTAAAATTAACAATCTAACACGCATTAGAATGATTGACCGTATTTCCCATTTATAAGTTGCATTTATTGACATTAAAAAAGAGACCAGAGACAGATTGGAAGTTCACCATTAAACTGTAAATATCCCTCACCGCTTTTTTGCTAGCATTACAACAATATTATATCATTGGCATACGCTAAATGTGTTACCAACGTATTGGATTTATGAGCGTATTGCAAAGTGGGGTTTCTCTTGAAAAGGTTATTTAAAAGGTGAGAAAGATAATCAAATATTAAAATAAAAATAGTAGGGGATAAGGGGTCACCCTGCTTTATCTCACGCCCCGCACTAAAGAAGCCCCGCGATTGACCATTGATGAGTATGCTATATTTATTGCAATGGAGCCATGAGAATAATTTTGCAAAAATCCTGGGAAAAGCCCCTAGCTTTAAGCACTTTCAAGATAAACTCCCAACTAATAGAATCATATGCCTTGCGAATATCCAATTTAGTGACCATATTTCCATCTCTACTTTTTTTATCAATATCCAGGATGAGTTCCTGCGCAAGCATAATATTATTCGTGATCCCTCGCCCTTGAATAAAGACAGATTGATTCAAGGAAATTAATTTGTGGAGATGAGGTTGAATACACCTGACCAATATTTTACTAATCATCTTAGATATGACAGAAGTCAGAGAAATAAGTCTAAAATGGTCCCAAGAGCTTGTTTGAGTGCTTTTGGGAATATGAATGATAAGAGCGGCAGCGAAATAATTTCTAGTCCCTTAAAGAAACTTTGTATAGCTTCCACCACCTTATCTTTAACAATACTCAGCATGTAATATAGAAAGCAGAGGTGAAACCATCAGGCCCAGTGGCTTTGTTGCAATTAATGTCTAGAAGGGTAGAATAAATTTCCTCATCTGAGGGAATACCACAGAGATCGAGATCTACCATGTGATGACGTACATCATCAAATAAGGAAGCATCAATAGTGCTCGAAGTTTCATGAAACTCAAAAAATTTAGAGAAATAAAAAACAGCTCTTTCCCCAATCTCTTCATCCCCAGTAGTCCAGCTCCCCTCATCATTTTTAGTCCTCACAATAGTGTTATTGGCTTGTCTTTGTTTAATGCAAGCTTGGAAGTATTTGATGTTTCTATCATCTTGGGAGAAGTGAGTTTCCCAGCTTTTTGTTGTAACAATTCCTCCTCCCAAAGGGAGGCCTCTAGTAATTCTTTATTAGCATCATGTAAGTTATGGATAATATCATCAGAAGATTCATCAAGAGCCTATAGGAGACTGACCCTCTGCTCGACCCTCTCAACTCTAGCATGTAAATTGCGTGAGGTTGATTATGAGGTTGTGATATGAGAGATTTGCGAGAGATTCGTGAGAGAGAGCGAGATGGCAACAACCCCCTCCCTGTGAAGCACGCAATATCGTTTCTTTAAGCATAAGGGAGCCGAATCCCATATGAAGCCGTTGATGGACTTGATAGTGTGCTTTTTGGACCATTTCAAATGCTTTTTTTTTTTAGCTTTAGATAAACATCATTGTGTGTGATTCAAGTCATCAACCAAGATTCATGATCTCCATTCTTTTGATTTTGTTCATGTTGATATATTTGGGGCTTGGGTTTGATATTTTGTTGACTTTATTTGTGATTATTATGAGTAATTTAATTATATATTTCAAGATCGCAAGTCTAATGTATTTCTCAAGCTTTATTAAGAAACATTGTCCATTTTGACTACCATGATACTTTTATAATACATGGAAACCTAATTCCAGTTTTTTGTTATGAGAATGGAATTCCTCATTGAATCATATATTAGGGAATTTCTCATCGAATCACATATCGATATATCTTTTAGTAGAATAAAGTTGTATAATGCTAAGATTGCCATCTTTTTAACGACTCAAACTTATGTTTCACATGACTTCTCCGCCTGTTTTGGGAAGATGCTATCTCAAGTGCTTGTTATCTCATTAATCATGTCCATTTTTAATTTATGAACAATCTATTGCCTCTCAACATTCTTTTTTCCAAATCAAATATTTATTCTCTCAACCCATGAGTATTTGGCTGTCTTTGTTTCGTTCATATTTTTTTTCCCAAATAATAAAATCTCTCCTATGCCACTCATTACATATTCCTTGGGTACTCTTTAAATAAAATAAAAATATTTATAAATATTATGATCCCATTGTCAAACATCTATACACTTTAGCTAATGCCACCTTTATGAAAACACACGTCTTTCTTACATCACTTCTAAAATATCATCATTTATTTCTCTTTGTGGGCTCCAAAATTCGAATGTGCTTGCCTCCCTCGAAGAGAATATAAAATGAGAGAAAATGAGAATGAGAGAGTTTACTGCGAGCTTTAGGGTCATTTTCAAGAGGCAGATGAAATAGTTGATAAGAAACATTACCTAGAGATTTTGCTCTCATTTTGCAAGGACTTTAAGATTTGGGGTTCGAGCTTCCCATAGAAGCAAATCCCTATAATTAATTACCTCTCATGATAGTGGGAGAACACTTTCAATTAAGGCTAGTCGTTAGGAAGCTGATTGCTTAGCGTATAGTAACAATAAATTTAAGATTTTAAATTATGCATCATGAGCATAGAGTGTATGGTAGAAGATATATTGATGAACCCGATCAAGATCCCATGGTTCTGTCATCTCGGGTTATTGTTGTCCCTGGTCTACTTAATCAGAGGAGTCAATTGATCCAATCTAACAAAAAGATCATTGTCAACAACCATGAGGTGCTTCGCCTAAGAGAACCTTGTGGATATGGGGTGGTTATTTGTTTAAGGCGAAAAATCTATGTTGACCTTAGCTTATAGAGGGTTTTATGCTCTCTCAGGTTTATCCTCTGATTCACAACTCAGAGGGGCATAATACCATTTAGAAACATACGGGCTGTAGGTGTGACTGTTTGGCATAGGAGCTTAGTGGCTAAATCACATGATGGAACCTACTGGCCAAACAACCTGGTCAGAGAGCTATGTTCATAACCACATTTTTTGGGAAGCTTACTAGCCTAATCAAGCAAACAGAGGACTCGGGCTACATACTTACCGACACAGAATATTTTTGAGTTTGATTTTAGTAATATAAGTGAGCTTGAGTTAATATTAGATTTGTCAAACTCGATAAATGATTGTAGAGGGTGGATGGATTTTGTTTTAAGGATTTGGTGATTAATTTTATTTAAATATATTCAGGTTTTATAATTTAAAATTTTGAATATTTAAAATAGACCCCTTTCAGTTGGAATTCACAATCAATATGGTCATCATATGGGATTAGTTATTACTTAAACATCACTTGAATTACTAGTCTTGTCGACTCTAATTCATGAGGAGCAGGATCACACTAGTATATTAGGACTTAGTACTATCAACTCCAGTTCTTATTGGGAGGATGATTGGATGGCAATTGAGCTTAAGATCTCGCCCTATTGGCAAGGCGACTTGTTTGAAAGTGTGCGCGATTTAGCAAACTTTCAATTTAGCTTTTGAAGAGAAGATTTTTGTAAAATTTTAAAATACTTGCACACTCATTGATGCGAATTTAATTTTAGCCTAAACATACAATTAACCTGCACCACATTCTCAGACATTTAAGTTTTGAAAACTTGAGACAAGCAATGAAGCACATGTGGGTATTTGAACTTGATTATTATATACATTATTTATAGCAAGTCATTTCAAAAATAATTTCTATTCAGCTCGTGTAGTATTCTCGAATCTTATAATCTAGCATTTAGTATGAGTTTCGGAGCACATGTGGGTATTTGAGCTTAACAATTTAGTTTTGAAATGCATGCATGCTTCTTAAAATAATTGCACAAATATTGATGTGATAAGCTTGAGTTAAAAATAGTCCCAAAAATGTAAGTCTTGAAATTGCACCAAAATTTGAAAGCCGACATGAATATTATGGCATTAAAATACTTGCAATTTATTAAATAGATCTCTTTCATTATTGTGTTCTGCTTGCTCTTAGTATTGCAGATCCTGTGGTGTTTGAAGAAGAATAAGCGTCTCTTAGGTATATCATGGAATGCCTTTTCTTTTTTTTATAAGATCATAATTTTTTGCGAAGAAATTTATATGGAATCAAGCTTTGACTACAAATGTGTTTACTTTCATGTAATTAGTTCCTTCTAATTTTGTAATTTTTTTTCATCTTAATTATTATGTGTTTTGCAGATTTTTTTAAGTCGTTTTCATTGTAGGTACATTTAGTCCCAAATTCGACAGCATTTCGGCAGTTTCCTGGCATGTGTAGGGTGCGAGAAAGTTGGGTCTCCCCACCACATGAAAGACGTGTATGGGTGGTTTGCTCCGCGGTCTAAACTGCGTATCTTGTCACACTTGTATGAGTCTTCGGTTTTGCAAAAATCAACACAATTTGCCACACTAAGAAAAACTTGTACGAGTGTTTAAATTGATGATCTAGTGTTGTTCTGTCCCCATCATGTTAAAAAAATGTGTATCGGGGTTTCACCTACACTAAAACGCTAGCAGACAAAAAATTTTTCTCTGTGTCAAGAAGTCACGTACGAGTACTTAATTTTGAGGTTTGACAAACTCGCATTAGTGATATACCTTCCCAAGCGATGCTTGGCGGTGATAAAGTGAGGTGGAAAGAAGTTTGATGAAAACAAACACGCTATTTTTCTATTTTTGTGTGTGCTCAATATAAGGAGAGAGGAGTGAGGTGGAAGCAAGGTGATCGATTGGGCGAATTTCAGGCTTTGTTGGGTCACAACACAGTGGATGAGAGATGAGCTGGATTTGGGAACGGCGATTACAAGTGCGATATTTAGTTGAAAGATAAGAAAAGAGAGGTGTTATATAATAAGTTACACTTTCCTTTATGTTTGTCGTGAGAAGAAATGATTTAATTCATTCGTAATGTTCGGGAGCTCATTTAGGAAGTAAATACTATAGATTTCAATTAGAATAATGTTTAATTAAAATTTAATTAATTTTCATTTAATATGAAATTATGGAGGGAAAAAATTGAATTCGGTTTTGATTATTATGTATTATTAATATATAAATATATATTAAGTAATATATACTTATACATAAATATAACAAATAAGATAAGTATGTAATTCCTTGACACTCACCACCAAATGAAGTCGGATTTAGGCTTAAATATGCTCTTTTTAACAATTTCGACGATCTGGATGCACTTTCGCTGTTTGTTTTGCAATCAGAGGTTGTTTTAGCGGTTTTAGTGTTGGGTCGATTGAGTCAAAATTGCACACATTGTATTAATAATCTATCAATTTCACCGTGCTTGTTCCTTTGTATCATAGAAGACCTTTTCTATATGCAATTTGTCCCTCCGAACGTGCTCACGCAGTCTGTTTTGCAATTGAAAATCATTTTGTGATCGAGACATTTTGACCTTGATTTACATAAAATTAGATTCATCTTGTGTTGCTTTCATCTTATATATATATATATATTTGAGAAAGCCCAAGGGCTAATATATTAAAAAGAAAAAATGATACAGATAGAATGTGTGAGAGGACCCAAACATGACACTCTTCCCAGATAAATATTACATGCAAATGGTTAAAAAAAAGGAAAATACAGAAAAAATACATGAGAGCCCAAAAACCAAAAGTTTCAAAACACATAGTATCAGGTAGCTAGAGAGCGACCCAATTTTGCCCTGCCTCTGCCTCTAATTTTAGGAAATGAGTCAGCTAAAAAATTGGTAAGATGAGTGCTATTTCTAGTAGTAACCAATGTATCGTCCATTAACTTTCTGAGCTCGAGTCGGCCTCCATTCTTCTTCTTTCTTTCGGAATAGACCTGTCATTCCTCATTCGAAGACTGGCTCACCTGATCGGTGGATTGGTCTAAAGTGTGTCGGACATGTGTAGGTTGTTGAACATTAGAAACAACTACTTGTTATACCAGCTGATCTTTTATTGAATCAAAGGAACACTCTCGTGTGTCTAGGCATGTAAGTGAGTCTTCTTCAATAACAGTGAGTGGTATAAACACGTTTTGGTCAGTATTTTTAGTATGAGGAGATGCTTCATGGAACTCCAAAGTACCATGCTCCAAACCAGCAGCTGGAATAGAGTGTTCAAAAGCAGGAGCATCCAAGGTTAGAACGGTTTGGGTATGGTGTTCTTCATCAGGAACAACATTAGTCAGATGAGCAGAGGTATATGCGGTGTTAAAAGAGAGTCGGGTTGCACCTTCTCAGCAGGGATGGTAGGTGGCAAGACATCGACTCTCAATTCAGTATGAATAGATTTTTGAACATTTTGCTGTTCTTTAACAATATTTGGCTATAGATGAGGATGCAAGCGATAACAAATAGTAGAACTGTGGCCAAACATACTGCAATGAGAGCAATAAGGAGGGTGTGGTTTTATTTGGTGTGGTTTTTATTTCAACCTTTTGTCAATACCCGTTGTGAGTGGTTCCAATCCATACCTCATCCGGAGCTGGTTGAGTGATATTTCTCTCAACTAGCACACAAGTCATAGAGGGTCTGGTGACAGTAAACGTAGAACTATCAACCTTGAGAGACTTACTATAAACAGTTGCTAAGGAGTAGAGAATTTCTAATTTGAGCAGCTGTAGCTTTATCCCTGTAAACTTTATCCAAACATGAATGATAAGGGACTCCGCTTTTGGATCAAAATCGACAGTTCACTTCCGAATTTTCATAAAATGGTTGTCGATCTTGATTATCTTACGAGAAAAAAATACGAATGTAATTCACATCGTGTGATAACTGAATAAGCATATGTCGGCCGTGAAGTAAGCCAATATTTCAAATACCTAATTGCTTCATAGCATCAAAATCTTTCCGAATGATCTTAAGTTTTGGGCGACTATAAAAGAATTTCTCCACTAGAGCAAAACACCAAAAAGACCTTAGAGTACTGGTTTCAACCTCAGAGAGGAAAAAACATGTTTCCCATTTTTTTTACCAAGTTTCTTAATGAAAGTGTGATCACTACCATCTTCAAGAGCCTCATGAAAAGATTGTGGAACATTGCAGGAATTACCAAGGGCAAAGACATAGGAACGGAGTGTCGAGGTCATCTCCACAGGCAAGTTCTGGAGCGGCTTGGCGACTCCCGTCAATTTGCGAGGTGATGCGAGCAGATTTCTGGCGCGTCAAAATGCGAGACGAAATTGTCTGTCGGGCAAGAAGGCTACATGCGCGTCGTCGATTAGCAGACGACGTGTGAACATCTTCGTCTTCTTTGGGTAAGGAGCAGTCAGACGTCGTCGGGCTAGAGTTGCAAAACGTCGTTGATTGAGAGAACTGCGTGAGCATACGTGAAATCGTCATCGTGGGAGACAACGTAGAAAAGAAGAGAAGCTGATATATTGAAAGCCGGGAATTGCCATCGGGCGAAACCCTAGCAGAGCCATTATTCCGTTATATTGAGGATCCTTCTTAGCCTTTAACCTCATACCTTTACCTTCTTTTTCCGCTTGGGTCAATGCCAAATTACTTATCAATGTATTCACTTCTTTATTATTAGACTATTTACTCTCTTCCTATCATCGTTTTGCTATGTCTTTGCCTGCTGTTTCAATTCTTTGAACATTTATAGAAGTACTACAACATCCCCAATGGATATAAGCTATAGATGTTGAAATAGTTGCCCTTTCCTATACAAGATAAATGCTCTTTTATAAACGAGAAGTATAAGAAATGGTCACCTTCCTTTGGGTCAAGCCAACTTATTGGTGGATTTTTACATTTAAGTTTCATCTTTATCACTCGATTGATCGACGGAAAGTTAGACTAGTTGTCAACGGATCTATTGAAGTCTGAGGTAGATTTCACCATTACTTCCTTTCTAGTTGCCTTAAAGTCATTTCTATTGGACTTTTAATCACTGCTGCAAATGGATTTTTGTAACACATTCCTTTATGGTGATCTAAATGAGGCTGTCTATGCATAAAATAATATCTTGGGTATGTTGTTCAAGGGAAAAAACACATGCTTACTAGGGAAGGCGATTTTTGGGCTGAAATGAGTCTACTAGCTTGGTTTGATAAATTTTTTAAAGTTTATATAAAAGTTGGCCTTCAAAGTAGTATTTTTGATAATTCCATCTTTGCCGAACATATAATAGGCTTACTTTTGGCAGGAATTTATGTTGATGATATATTACTCACTGAGAGTAATAAAAACAACGTATTTGAAGTAAATTATCACTTATAGAATTTTTTGTAATCAAAGATCTTGGATAAATACTTTTTTGGTATTAAATTTGCTTAGAACAAAAAATGAATCATTATCTCAATTAAAATATTTCATTGATGTTTTTGAAGTAGATGAACTCTTAGCTTGCAATCTAGCTGACCCCATGGACAACTAAATCTTATTGAATGAAGATACATCCTATAATGATTTATCTTTGCATTGAAGGTTAGTTTAAATTTTATTTATTAATTTATTGCTTGACCTTTTATCTCCTTTGTTGTGGCGGTTCCAAGTTAATATACGAGAAATTCAGAGCAAAAGCATTGGGACTCTGTTCTTTGCATTGTTAAATACATTAAGTAGGGTTGTGGAATAGAGCTGTTGTATACTTAGACCGAGCACTTATGCGTTAAAATATTTATTGATGCCAATTGTGCTGGACTGTTATGATAGAAAGTTGACTTTTGTACAATGTATTTTTCTAGGATGTCATTTGGTTACATAGAAGATTAATAATCAAACTATTGTAATTAGATATAGTGTTGAATTAAAATATTGAGTTATGACTAGTTTTACATGTGAAATGATGTGAATCAAGAATTTGCAAGAAGTATTCAGTTTTAAACTAATTGTGCTTATAGCTCTATACTGTGATAATCATGCAACAATATACATTGCCAATTATCCCAACTTTATAAAAGGATCAAACATGATTACCATTTCATACGGGATATGTTTTCCCAGAATATTGTTACTTTCATATTTCCAGTTTAGAAAAATTGGCATATATCTTCATCAAAGCTCCAGTTCCATCTTTTTTTCTCGCTTTTATGACAAGCTGAAGCTAATAAATATATATATTTTCTAACTTCAGGAGGAGTGTTAGCATATTAGGAAAAAAATTAGGAAAAATCAATGTCTAAGTATAGCATATTCTTTGAAGATTATATCTATTCTTTTTTAATTTTTATTTTTACTCTTTTACTTTCCAATTGTATTCCTCTCTATGCCGATAAAATAAACGCCATTATTCCGGGAATCAACATATCAATTTCTCTTCAGATAATAGTTATCATTTAAATTGGAGTTTTTTTACTTGCTTGTTATAGCTCTTATGAGAGAAGTAAAACATGATTACTTATTGACCATGGGAATCAACATATCAATTTCTTAACCGTGGGTACTCAGCTTCTTTTATTTTTGCATTATTGACATGTTTGGCTAGTATGTTAATTTAGTTAAGGCGTACTATGAAACTCATTCTTTTATTTTAATTTTGTTACTGTTTTCATTTTGTGTGATTGTTTGTGACCCTGTATGATCTAGTAACTTGTTCTAAAGTCCAATGCTTCCACATTTCATCTTCACTTACCTGAACATTGTTTGGTGTGATGTGTCTCTCTGCTACCCTATGTTTCAGAAATTAGGTTTTGCTTCCTGCCAAAGGAACTTTGGAGCGACGGAAGGCATTAATGTACTTGTTGAGAAGCAGAACGAAGATGGACAGTGGACTTATGGTCTGACTTGTATTGAATATACTGAGTTTGAGAAATATGACATTAAAGATGTGCCAGTTTCACTTAACAGGTATGCATGATGCATAAATTTATGGGGCATTTACATACGTACTGCCCAATTC
This sequence comes from Phalaenopsis equestris, assembly GCF_001263595.1. Taxonomy (NCBI): domain Eukaryota; kingdom Viridiplantae; phylum Streptophyta; class Magnoliopsida; order Asparagales; family Orchidaceae; genus Phalaenopsis; species Phalaenopsis equestris. The sequence continues at coordinate 689,033 of NW_018164820.1, forward strand.
CTATGTATTTACATATATAAAACCTAAATTTTATTTTTTTGCCTTTGTACCACCCAAATCTTTTAATCAAGTAAAAAAAAACCACCATTTTAACTTTTAAAAAGGGAAATACACCTTTTCATGCATATGTAAAGTGGTACGCATGTAAAGATCGAAAAATAGGTGTTAGATATGTAAATACATAGGAATTGAGTGGTATGTATGTAAATCTTCCTAAATTTATTTTGAGAATCTTAGCCTACCTGTATCAAGTTTGTTAAAATATGGAAAATCATTGTTCGTGATCATTCTTAAGCTAAAATATGGAGCTTTTTTACTTCCTGAATTTCTGGCAGCTCTACTTTTGTTCATCCTGTAGCTAGCTATATACTGTATTTTCTATTTTCTTTTTATAAAGCATGTGCTGTTTGCTAATGTCCTGTCTGATTGGAGGAAATATTTGCGTACGTAATACGCACGCAGAGCTGCGTGCGTAATAACCCGCAATAACCTCCGCTTCGCAATTATTAGGGAGTGATTGAGAGGTTATTGAAGTATTAATTCTAATGACTTATAACTCTGATAACCTTCCAATAACTTTCGCTGGTTCTATTTCGATGTTATTCATGGGTTAGTATGAGGGTATTGCGGGGTTAATGGATAACGCACACAGAATTGCGTGCGTATTACGGACGCAAATATTTCCCCTGATTGGATGGCTGGAATTGTTTTAGTTGAGATCAAATAAAAATGTATGATAGCATAAAAAATGTAGTATGATTAGGAATTAGCTTTGTTTTTTGATAATTTTATTAAATTAATCTCGTGTGTTCTACCTAGTTAATTATTTTCCTGCTCTGCTTCTTAGTTATTTTGAAGCAGAATAAAGTGCCTAAAAAGTCGCCTGATTGTTTAATGGGGCCATTTTGGTTCCAGAGCCTAAAAAATTGTAAAGTTGGTCCCATTTTTTTATTATTAAAAGAAAACTGGGATTAAATTGACACATTTGTAGGCTTTGAGACTAAAATGACCTCCTGTAAAAAAATAAGGCGACTATTTTGGCAAATTTCGCTTTTGAAGCAAAGGTGTATTTAAACTGCACTTCCAGCTGTTGTTCATACTTCTCTAGCTTTAAAAATTGTAAGTCTTGTGGGTTGCTAGCTCAATGAACGTGTCCTAAATGTTTATCAGATGGATCATTTGGGGGATGCTGTAATTAGTGTAAATTGGAATATTGCCTATTATATTCTAGTTCTCAATTTTTTTGTTGTAGCTTTGATCCTGAATACACATTCTTGATCCTTTGGAGGGTTCAAGATTACATCTTTATTTGTATTAGGTTGGTTGTTTCTTAACATGTAGATCAATTTTATTTAAAATGATTAGGTTCACCTCTGTTTAATATTGATCGTATAGGCCATTTTGGAAGTATTGGCAAGGTAAACTTGGTAATTTCTAATTTAGGCTTTTTTTTTCTTTCATTTTAAATTTGCACTTGTTAACTCATTACTGGTTTTCAAAGGGCTTGAGATTATGTTTATTTATTTATTTATTTGTTGTTGATTATGGTTTCGTTTTGGTTTCTTTGGATTATTTCTATTAAAAATTCTTTTTTGTTTTTTCTTTTCTGGTATAAGCTTGCAGGCAGGATTTCCAGCCAATACGAACATTCTCTATGTTGATTTAAGGGCTGCAGAGGAGGTTGGATCTAGCAAAAGCAGAAGCTGCTTACCAGGCATGGTACTGAACATAAAAAAGCCAGTTACATATGTGGATCATCTTGGGATTCAGCATAGGTTGATATTCTACATTTGAATATTTTATTTTATCTATTTTATTGTTTTTTCGCTGTCTGTTTGCCTTCTTTATTTGATAAAATTATTCTTGTTCTTTTGCCATCATTATTTTAAAGCAAAGAGCTTTTGATTTCTGAATGAATTATTCCCGGAGTAATGGAATGCAACTTCCTCAGTTTGGTATTTTCTTGATCTTCATGGAAGCATTCCTAATTAAAATCAGTGAATGTTATAACAGAAATTTCACCAAAATTTTTTTACCTGGTGACATGGTTTGACACCGTTCTAGGATTTCAACAAGGTGTTTGAGAATCAAATTTAGCTGAGGAAAATTTTGCAGGATGATGAGAAAATGAGAAGATGGGAAATGGCTGAAGATTGAAAGAGGGAACAACTTATTCTGTTAGCTTTCCGAATGAAATATTGAAGGAGTTGCAGCTAGGACAGCAGAAGCTGCAACGAATGGTGAAGTCGGCGAGGCTTGGACGTCTAGGGTGATCCACTACTATTTCTCCAACAAGTTACGTATAAACACACCACTTGCAAGAGGAAGATGATGTAACACTCCGGCCAAGAGAAGACAAGATGATCTCAAAATAAAATAAACCAAGTAAAAAGTCTCCAAACCAGGTTCTACATGGTATATTTATATTGAGATAGAAATAAAACCCTAATTGTAACTCAAAATAAGGAAAATAGGGGCCCTCAAAGCCCATAATAGCAAAATAGCAGGAGTTTTCCTGCAATTGGTTTCTCAGAATGAAAAAATGCCGTCCTACTTGCTCACCTTCTGGGCGGCTGGGCGGGGATGCTCTCGCTTCAATCTCCCGGGATATGAGAGGGGATTCGCCTTATTCTCTTAATTCTTATGGATTTTCGTATGGCAATGACAAGTCAATAAGTTAAATGTAGCAAAAATATTACAGTTACTTGAAAAATCAATCTTATATCTATTCTTATGGATTTTCTTAGCAACTTTGAATGAATCATTAGCTCTAGGTTTGAGCTTTCCAAACGATCCAGGAAATTTCTCATTCTTCAACCAGATCAAAATCTTTCATTGTTCAATTTGAACCAAAATCTCTCATTATTCTACTTGATTGACATCATATTACTTTCTTTGAAGTCCATAGTTTTCTTGGATTTGTTTGCTTGCTTCAGATACTAGGTGCTTTGTTTAGCAATTTATATCTTCTCATGCTCAAGTAAGGTCTGTATCTCTCTAACTTGCACCTTTGCATTGGTATTAAACTCATTAGTTGAACGTATGGGCACTAACTCCATTGGTGAGAGAGGGTTTCATTCATCTACAATATCAATCGGGTTATGACTTGTTGAATGGTTAGTGGACTTATTATACGCGAACTCAACTTGAGAAAAAAATAAAATCCTATTGTTTGATGTTCTTGTCTACAAAGTACGTTAGGGGGTCCCCCAAACTCTAATTTATCAGTTCAGTTTATCAGTTCAGTTTGTCCATCTGTCTTGTGGTGTGTTGCTGAATTGAATTGTAGCTTGTTACCAAAATTTCATGTCCTTAATGGAAGGTATGGCCCACGACGCGCCATGAAGATCGACTATCCTATGGAATATAAATTTTTAATATGTGAAACATCCATCATCTTATACTAAGGAATGAAATGTGCCATCTTGGAAAAGCAATGAACTACAACCATAATTGAATTGTTAGTTTGTTATGTCCATGGAAGGCCTACAACAATGTCTGTGCTTACATTGTTCCATGTTTACTTTCGTACAGGGAGTGGAGGGTGTAGAAAACATGTATGGAGAGGAATAATTCTCTTGACTCTTATTTTTCAAATGTAGGGTAGATATATATAGGGAAAATAGTTCCTCTTAATTTATAAACTTACCAAATATATCTAACTCAAATTAGTAAAGTAAATAATTCTGAATAAAAAATAAAATAAAATAGAATATGAAGGGAATAAATTAATTAAGAGTTTCTTAAGTTGTCTCAATTGAATCTTTCAAGATCTTCTCAGATTTTTGACCAGCTCACATTAGAGAGATAGAGCCAAATCTTCTTAGATTTCCACCCTGCCCCTTAAACTGGGTCGTAGATGTTGTAGATACCAAACTTCGTCTTCAACTCCTAGAAGGTGATTAAAGGAAGAGCTTTGGTAAAGACATCAACAACTTGTTGGTGTATCAGAATGTAGCTGAGCTGTATAATTCCCCCATGTACCTTTTCAGAGATGAAGTGTCTATCAACTTCAATATGATTGGTCCTATCATGATGCATATTATTCTTGACAATACGGATAGTTACTTGTTTGTCACAAAACATCTGTATAATCTTGTTAGAGGTAGGTTCCAAATCTCTTAACAATTTCTAAATCCAGATCCCTTTATAGATTCTCAATGCTAGTGCCCTATACTCTGTCCTGCATTGCTTCTAGAAACAACTGCTTATAGATTCTCAATGCTAGTGCCCTATACTCTGTCCTGCATTGCTTCTAAAAACAACTGCTTGCATATTACTTCTCCATGTTACCAGATTTTCCCATACATAGAAAGCAATAACCTGTGTTGGATCTTCTATTCGTGAGTTCCCCTTCCAAGATAGTGTTGGTGTAAACTTCCACCTCTATATTCCTAGTTTTCTTAAAAGTTAATTCATAACTAAGAGCTTCTTGAGAAACCTCAAAATTTTATACACGGTATTGAAGTGCTCTTCATTTGGGCTATTCATGTGTTGGTTCACAATACTAACTGAGTATGCAATATCACGTATCGTATGTGATAGATAAATGAGTTTTTCTATCAATCTTTTATATCCCATATCCATAGAGACACTTGGCCTTACATCTAATCATCCATGTTTCCTTTATTAGATATATGATGTATTTTCTTTGTGATATATTGATGCCTTACTTGGACGGTTGGACCTTGCTACCTCCAAACCTGGAAAATATATCATGGTTCTTAGGTCCTTGATTTCAAACATTGTGAAAAGCACTTCCTTGATCGTTAGAATCTTTCCTTCATTATCGCCTGTGAGAATTATCACATCTGCATTTATTGTCAATACGACAATCTTACCTCCATGAATGTGTTTTATAAACAGAGTATGATCAACTTTATTTTGAGAATACCCATTAGATCTCATAGTTTTAGCAAACCTTTCAAACCGTGCTCTTGGTGATTGTATAAGCCCATAGAGAACTTTCTGAGTTTGCATACTAGGTGTTTGTTGGAATCATAGTCCTAGTGATATCTCCATATATACTTCTTCCATATCCTCATTCAGGAAAATATTTTTTATGTCAAGTTGATGCAGTTTCATTCATTGCTAACTGCTACTAAAAGGAGAAGTTTAATATTTTTAAGTTTGGCAAATGGTGCGAATGTCTCTTATTAGTCGATCCCATAGACTTGAGTTAAACATTTTGCAACAAGTCTAGCTTTGAGTTTCTTAATACCACCATCATTTGCACCCAACGAACTTCTTATGCTGATAGAGTTTGTGTCATTATGCTTTAGAGCTCGAATCTCCTCTTCATCTGCTTTACTTCATTTTGGATTCTAAAGAGTTACATGAATGAATTTAAGAATTTGCATACAATCAATATTAGAAACAAAAATTTTGAAGGATGAGAATAGTTTCCTATAAGCTACATACTTCTGAATTGGATACTAATGCATCTTTTCTGGTCTTCAGCATTAAAATAGGAATGTAATAACTCATGTGTACTAGACTCCTTACCTGAAATTTTACATGAGTACGGACTTGGGTTTTGGATTGAGCAGTTCTATCCTTACAGTTTGTCTTCGACTTGCTCAAGCATTTTTTTTCCTCTTTGTGTACACACAAGGTTTTGTTCTGGACTTCAAGTTAGATTGGCTGGGTTGCTTGAACATTCTCAATCAGGATAAGAAGGCTAGGTGGATTAGTTGGTGAGATTGTATAGATTTCATAGTGTGCATCCCAAAATTGATGTTCATATGCACTCTCCATCTAAGTATCAGATTTGGTATAGTATGATTAATTTTCAAAAAATTTGACATCCATGAACTTGTAGTATTTTCTGGTAATAGAAGAGTAACATTTAATCCTTTTTTTATTGGTGACATACCTAAGAAAAATACACTTAATAGATTTCCTGTTAATTTGTGTGATTTTGGGAATTGTTGTGAACAAAGGATACACACCCAAAGATTTTAAGTGAGATAGTAGAAGAGAAAATTTTGATGTGAGGATTAGTAACCATCAAAATTTGAAAAGGTGTTTTGAAGTTAAATACCCAGCTAAGCATTCGATTCATAAGGTTTGTTGCATTCCCCCAAAAATATATTTAGGAACTTGGTGAGACATCATAATTGAGCGGAATATCTCAAGAATAAGCCCGTTCTTTCTCTTAGCTATTCCTTTTTTTGTGGGATATCAATAGATTAATTCACATGGATAATTTCATTTTTTGAAATATATGACCCAAGGATGGAGTTGAAATATTTCTTTGCATTATCAGTTTTGAAGATCTGAATTTTGCATTGAAACTGAATTTAAATCATGTCATGGAAGGTTTGGAAGATTTTGACTACTTCAGATTACTCATTCATTAGAAATACTCAAGTGATTCTAGTATGATTGTTAATAAATAAAACAAATCATTTGACCCCACTTAGGGTTTTCACCTTTGAAGGTCTCTAAACATCACTGTGAATAATGACAAGAGGGTGTGAGAGTTTAAACTGTGTCTGAGGATAACTAGTTCTATTGTGTTTGATAAGTTGATAAATCTCACATTGATAGAGACTAGATTTTTTGTTGATAAAAAAATAAGGATACAACATATTAACATAATTGAAATTGTGATGAACCAAACAACAATGCCATAATAAGACATGATTTTTGACAAACTCAATCTCAACAAAAAATACAGGTGGGGAATAATTGTGTCTTTAGAGAGATTTTCTTTAAGCATATATAAACATTGATGCATTTCAACATTTTCAATCACCTTTCTTGAGTCCACCACTTAAAATTCACAAGAGTTTGCAAGGAATTTATTTATACATTTTATATCATGAGTAAGCTTATCGATTGAAATCAAATTGCACTTCAACCGTGGAACATATAAAACCGAGGAAAGAATAATATCCGAGAGAGCTCCACATCTTCTTTCCCAACAATGTTTGAGTGTGATCCGTTTGCATGTCTTATCAATCTAGATGTAGAAGTCTTTTGATAATTGATTAGTGTATTGATGTCTCTGATCATATGATCAGTGGCTCATGAATCTATGATCCAAGTTCTAAATCTCTCATTACTGATAAGATCGGAGAATGATAATTACCTTGGAGTGTCGTGAGATTGATGTGTTTCTCTAAATTATCTCTAAGAAATTTTTTTAATATTTTAAGCTGCTTCTTGTGAATGGGTCGATCGGCCCTTCGGATGTGATGGTAGTATTAACCTTTTTCTCTTTTTCTGTCCTTCCATGTCTAGGTTTCCAGTCTGTATGCCATCCATTAAGTTTTCAATTTTTGTCCTTGATATGCCCATTCATCTTGCAATAGTCACATGTGGGACGATTCTTCTTGTGCTTTGAGTCACGGGAAAAGTATGAGTTTGCAGGGTCGAGCTCTTAGTACTTGGGAACCCCAATTTCCAGTCAACATTTATTTTTGGGACCCTTGAAGGTAGTTATGACAATTGAATTTATGATTTGTGATAAAGTTAGAGAGTTCGGGAGCTGTTTGGACATAATCCCTGGTTTCTGATTCAGAATTAACCTCTAGAGTCAAACTTGACGTCTTCTCTCGTATTTGGCATCAAGCCTAAACATATTTAGAGCTACTTCTAATTGCTGGACTGAAGCTTTTGCTTGCTTGCTGCTGCTGCATCTACTATTTGAGGATTCCGTCGGAGGAGGGTCTGCAGGAAAGAATCTGAAAGGGAGAAATCCAGCTGCCTGAAAAACAAATGTGGGCCTGCAGGGAAGGTGTTCTTGCGGCTGAGATGATGAGGGCCTGGAAGGAAGGATCTTTTAGAGATAGAAGGTGTTTATGTTGCTACAAGGAGTTTCTAGCTGCAGGAGTTCTATTAGAGGAGTTTTTGGTTGTAGGAATGGGTTTTCCGATCACAAAAATTTTGACAGAAGAGTTTCTGGAGGAGCAAGTGGCTAGGGTAGCTCTAAAGCTTTAAGATCACGTAGAAAACATGCTTCGAGAGGAATAATTCTCTTGATTCTTATTATTTACATGTAGGGTACATATACAGGAAAAACAATCCATTATAATCTATAAAATTACCAAATATATCTAACCTAAATTAGGAAAGGAAATAATTTTGAAATAAAAAGTAAACGAACACAAAATAAGAAGAGAATAAATTAATCACAGGTTTCCTAAGTTGTCCCAATCAAACCTTCTAGGATCTTCTCAAATTTCCGGTCAACCGACATGAAAGAGAGAGTCAGATCTTCTCAAATTTCTATAGAGGCTATAGACTTGTATTTTGCCATCATATCTTGGCTTGACATCCTATACTATCAAACATGTTTTTTCACATCTCGTACTAATATAAGTTAATAAAAATTTTCTTTTGCTAAAGAAAGAGTTATCTGTCAAAATTTTCGGGCCATTCCCTTGCCAGCACACTCATTTAAAATACTGTGTGAATTCGTAAAAATGCTCAGTCTGTTCTTGTAGAATATGTAGCCATTTGATTAGTGGAATTGCTCATACAGTCTATTTTGTCAGCGAGCCCAAATTGCAGTGACATGTATTCTGTAACACTTTAAATCTATTTACATTCGACTCATGATAGTAATCAACAAGAGATGATGACTCAGTGCATCAACTAATTTATTCTTGCTCTCTTCCTTGTGCTTGAGCATAATATGGAATGAATACAGAAACTCTACCCATGAAGCAAGTTTAATTTTTAGCTTACTTTGTCTATTCATGAACCTCAAGGCTTCATGATTAGTGTAAAGAATGAACTCATTTGTTAACAGATGTGATTCCAGTAATTGAGAGCTCTCATAATAGCATAGAACTCCATGTCATAGTTAGAGTATTTTCTCCTAGAATTATTCGAATTTTCATTTAAGATAACAAAAGGTTGTCCTCCTTGACTCAGCACTACTCTAGTCTTCACATTGAAGTCATCATACTTCAACTTGAACACCAGATTAGAATCTGGAAGAGCTAGGACTGAGGTATGAGTAACCCGTTTCTTCAAAGCTTCAAAGTTAGCTTGCTCTTCATCTGACCAAGCAAATCGGTTGAACTTAAGAATCTCTGTTAGGGGTTCCATCCCCGAGCTGAATTTTTTGATATCTCTCCTATATAAGAGAAGTTAACTGATGAGATTGACCTGCCTTTGTGAAGCATGTATGCAATTTCAAAAAATGACACTTCTTCGAGTAGCCATACAACTTCTATGTTCGAATAACTCCAAACATCTGCAGTAAGTACTACAAATGCTCCTCTGAATGACTCAAAATCAATGTATCATCAAAATGTACAATCATAAACTTCCCATGAGTGTTAGAAAGATCCAATTCATCAGTCTCATAAAGGCCCCCAAGCATGGAGCATGTTTATAACCTGATTGTACACTAGTGCAATCCATCTTGCTTCTTGAATGTAGTCTTTCACTCATCCTTAGGTCTCATCCGTGTCTAGTAATATCCACTGTTAGCTCTATATAACTGATCCTCCAAGTCATCTAATCTTAGAATGGGGAACCCATACTTGATGGTAATCTTGTTCATTGTTCTGTTGTCAATGCACATGCTTCACGACACATCCTTCTTGTGCAAAATCAAAGCTGGTATGGTACATATATTGGTGCTCTCATGAACTACTCTCAAACTATCAAATCCTCAACCTGCTTTTGCAACCCCTTATACATTGTTGGTTGCATTCAATTTGGGAGCACTGATTTGGGGATGAAATCTATAGAATGTTGAATCTCTTATAGGGTGATAATCCAGATGTTAGGATGTCAGTCTTAACATCCTAAGTCTTTCAATAGGGATCGCACTGCCTTAGGTATCGACTCCTCTCTCACTACGCTCCACCATCATCAAGGTGGGTCCCCCTGACATCGAACTACATCGGGTATAACTCCTGTCTTAGCGTCCCTAACATCACCCAGAGTAATCTCACTAGAGTTTCTCTTATAGCATGTAAAAATGTAGCATGATGTATTATAACTCCCATCTCTATCACAGTTCTCATCACTTTTGACTCCTTCAATGACAGAAGTACACTACACTTCCCATCCATGATAAATGAATATATGTTTTTGTAGCCATCATGAAATGTTCCTCTGATATTGTCATGGTCGGCCCATCAAAGTGTGACATGCATTCATAGGCATGGCATCACACCCTACTTGCCTGTAATTTGTCTCCGATTTTAAAATCTACCGAACATCTCTTCTCATCACTGATATCATTAATCTTTTTCAACCAATTCACGGAATGAGTGGGAATGCTTTCTGGGTAGTGAGACTTGATTTGTCTACCTTCTTTGTAGATATCACATTTTCACAAGTAGCTCCATTTGTGACGAGAGTACACGCCTTTTACTTTGCAATACAACAGGTACGAAAGATGTTATATCTAAATCTCTGTTGATTCTTCTTTAGCTCGGTTTGTAGGACTCGTCGAACTACAAGCATTTCAACATCATTTGTTGATAGTTGATATTCTATATTTTTCTCCTCTCTTGATATTGGGGGGCCTATGATATCTACTTCTAAGTTATTTGACTTAAATGATTCCAACTTTCAAAGTTCAAATGGAAGATAAAATATTGAAGTTTATTTTTTTATGTTTTCTTAATGTTTTATGCTCTCCTACCACCTTGTATTCTCATTTACGTCAATGACATTATTATGAATTCCTACAATTGTGGTTGTGGGGCTAATTAGAAAACCAAGATTCTATTGTTCTTCTTTCCTTCTCCAAAATCTTGATTATTGTTCAAGCTCCTGCTTAAATAACACTAGGATTAATAGATTGTTGAACTCTACATAGGCCGTGTTATTGTATTCTAACTTTAGTTTAGTCTGTTGTTACGTTCTACTTGAATATGTGATCTTTCACAGCATTGTGATCACGGGGCAAGTATGTCAATAAATTTCAGGGGGTAGGTGGTGCAATTCTAGATTATTATGTAATTTATACGATGCTATCAGTATTTTAATAGCATGTTATTGCTGTTGTTGTCTTGCTTGACCCAGTTATGCTAGAAGTCTTGATAATTCATTGGGGAAGGTTTCTTGTTAAGCTGCATTTGTCAAAATTCATGGTGAAGTTTTTGTCTATTCTTCATTCTTTGCAGTTTGCCTGTTTGCAGTGTTTCTGGTGGTAGAATTGAGTGCACCATGCAAACTATTGCTGACAACTTTCTAAACACGTATGCTTCACAGCGCAACAAAGGCATTGAGGGTATTTAGCAATCGGGCATGCAAAGCATTCAGATTCTTTTTGGATTGCATACATAGCACACAAGTCTTATGTATTTGAATGTCTCACACCTAAACATTCATATTTAAACACATAGCACTCAATTCCTTATTATCACATTAAAAATAGTACTATTACCACTTTTAAAAACTCAAGTACACCAAAATGCTATGTATGTAAATACAGAAATTTAGGTATTAGATATATAAATACATAAGAATTGTGTGCTATTTATGTAAATTTATTTCCCTTTTGTTTTCCTTTTTTTTCTCTCTCTGATCTTCTTTCTACAGGTTCACTGGACACTTTTATTTTATATAATGAAAGGAAGAGGGTTACTTCATCAACTAAAAGGAAAAGAAAAATTGCAGACACGTCATTACATCAGGCATGTCCTATATTCTATTAGAGATAATAGACATGATTGAATTTTAGCATAAATTTGCAATTGATTTCTTGGACAATTTCGAAAGAGCTCTGTTGTCCTCGTTTGTCATACCGTTTTTCTTAGTCTGCTAATACTATCGTGGATTTTGTAGACCATCTTTAGCAAATTTAACTTTTATGAATTTGCTCGTTTCCATTTTTCAATACCATTATTTAAATTTTATTAAAATTTGTTCTTGTTTATTTGGCAAATACATATCTTTATGAGTTTAGGCACATTGAATGACAAGATGAAATTTTACCATGAAGCTACCGGTAGAACCAAATTCCTCAATACTGTTCCATGAAAAATTTTATATATTAATTTTTTGCACTCCACAAAATCATATATATGTGTGTGTGTGTAGGAAAAATACTTGCTTTTTATTATTCACGTATAGGATATAGGGTACATATATATAGAGAAACCAATCCATCCTAATTTACAAACTTGGCAAATATATCGAGTCTAAATTAGAAAAGAAAATAATTCTAAAATAAAAAATAAATAAACAAACAATTGGAAGGGAATGAAACTAAGAAATGTGTTTCCGGAGATAGCCTCAATCAAATATTTCCATGATTTTGTGAAGCAGCAGGCTGGCCCACCATAGAGAGGAGCTGAAAATTTCAGCTTTCCGCACTTCCCCTTTAGCTGGGTTGTAGATGTTGTATAAACCAAGCTTGGTATTGAACTCTGAGAAGGTGCTTAAAGGAAAAGCCTCGGTGAAGTCATCAACAACTTGTTGGTGTGTCGATGTGTAGCTTAGTTGTATAATTCTGCCATTAACCTTTTTAGAGATAAAATGTCTTTCAATTTCATTATGTTTGGTTATGTCATGTTGCACTGAATTATTTACAATACTGATGACTATTTGACTATCACAAAACATTTGTATAAGTCTTTTGTCAATTCCTTTAATAATTTTTGAATCCAGATCCCTTCACAGATTCTTAAGATGAGTGTCCAATACTTTGATTCAACATTGCTTCTGGAAACAACTTACTTCTTACTTCTCCATATAACCAAATTTTCCCATACAAAAGGGTGATAACCTGTGGTGGATCTTCTATCAGTGATTTCCCCATCCCAATTTGCATCAATGTAGATTTTTACCTCTCTGTTCTGGTTTTCTCAAAAAAATAATACATAATCAGGAGTCACTTGAGAAACCTCAAAATCTTGTACACTATTTCCAAATGCTCTTTATTTGGATTATTCATGTGTTGGCTTACAATTTTAACAAAGTATGCAATATATGGTCTTGTATGTGACAAGTAGATGAATTTTCCTTCCAATCTCTTATATCTTTCCTACACGCAAAAATACGCTTTCTTCTATTAGACTTCTTGTTGAGATCCATTAGAGTATCAACAGACTTGCATTCAATCATCCTTGTCTCATTTGATAAATCTAGGAGGTATTTTTTTGTGATATAAAGATGTCTTTTTTGAACCTTGCTACCTCCTTACCTACAAATTATCTCATGGTTCATAGGTCATTGATCTCAACTCAGTCGGAAGCACTTCTTTGATTTTGAGAATCTTGTTTTCATGATGATCAATAACAATCATATTATTCATATATACTATCAATGCAACAATCTTACATCCCCAAGTCTGTTTTATGAACAAAGTTTGATCAGCTTGACTTTTAGAATATTCATTAGATCTCATAGTTTTAGCAAATCTTTCAAACCAATTTTCTAGTGATTGCTCAAGTCCATAGAAAGACCTTCTGAGTTTGTATACTAGGTGCTTGTTGGAATCGCTCTCAATTCTTGGTAGTATCTTTATATACACTTATTCTTCCATATCCTCATTCAAGAAGGAATTTTTTATGTCAAGTTGTTGTCCTCATTCATTATTAACTGCTACTAAAATGACAGCCATGATAGCGTTTAGCTGGCAACCGGTGCGGATGTCTTGTGATAGTCGATCCCATTGGCTTGAGTGAAACCTTTTGCAACAATTTTGGTTTGAATCTCTCAATACCTCTATTAACTTTGTCTTTGATGTTGAACACCCATTTGCATCTAATGGGCTTTTTATCCTGAGGCAGTTTAGTAAGAATCTATGTGCCATTATGCTTCAGTGCTTGAATCTCCTATTCAACTTTTTTCCTCTATTTTGGATTTTCAAGAGCTTCATGATTGAAATTAGGAATTTGCACACTATCAAAGTTAGAACAAAAGCTTTGAAGGATTAGAATAATTTCTCATAAGCTACCATCCGAATTGAATATCTAATGCAGCTTTCCTCGTCACTAACATCAAAAGAGAAAGGGGACAATTCATGAGTAATAATCCCCCTGACTCGAAATTTTAGGTTAATGTGGACTCGAGTTTTGGTTTAAGCAGTTCTATCCTTGCAAGTTGTCTTCCACCTACTCAAGTTTTTTCTTCCTTCTTGTGTACATATGAAGTTCTTTGTTATGACTTTAGGTTGAGTTGGTTGGATTGACTGGATAACCTCAACCGAGATAGGAGAGCTAGGTGGAGTAGGTGGCGAGGCCGTGTAGGTGTCATCAATTACATCCCAAATTTGATGTTCAATTGCATTCTCACTGTGAAAATTAGATATGGGGTAGTAGATTGATTTTTTTAAAAATATGATATCCTTGAAGTTGCATTTTCTGGTAATAGGAGAATAAGATTTATACACCTTTTTGTTGGAGGTATGCCCAAGAAAAATACACTCGATAGATTTTTTTTTCAAATTTTCGGCGATTTCAAGAATGTATGCGAACAAGGGATAGACACCCAAAGATTTTAATTTATATAAAAGAAGAAAATTTTGATGCGAGGATAGGTAACTCTCAAATCGTGAAGTTTTGATTTGAAGTATCGGACTAGACATTCGATTGATAAAGTATGTTGTAGTAAGAATTGATTTCTCCTAAAAATATTTTGGAACTTGATGATAAATTATAATTGGGTGGGATACCTCAAGGAGATGCATGTTCTTTCTTTTAACTATCTTATTTTGTTGTAGGGTAAAAACACAAACTCACTTGGATGATTTCATTTTTTGAAAAATATGACCCGAGATGGAATTAAAATATTTCTTTGCATTAGTAATTTTGATGATCTAAATTTTGCTTTGGAATTGATTTTGAATCATGTCATATAAGGAATACTCAATTAGTTTTTGTGTGATCTTCAATAAATGAGGCAAACCATGTAGCCTAACTTACATTTTTCACCTTTGAAGATTCCCAAATATCACTATGGATAATGAGAAAATGTTTTAGGGTTTATACTAGGTCATGGGATAATTATTTCTAATGTGTTTGACAAATTAATAAATCTCATAATGATAAGAATTAGTTTTTATTGATAAACAAATGAGGATACAACTTTGTGACATAATTGAAATTAGGATTGCCCAGGTGACAAGCCATAACATAAGTTATTTTTTGACAGACATAAACTCAATAGATTTAGAAATTTAAGATAAAAATGGAGGTGAGATTATTTGTGTGTTTAGAGAGTCTTTCCTTGAGCAGATATAAGCCTTGATGCATTTCAATATTACAATCACATTCTCTGACTCCACCACTTGAAATTCACAAGTGTTTGCAATAAATTTAGTTATATATTTCTCATCATGAGTAAGCTTACTGATTGAAATCAAATTGCAGTCCAACAGTGGAACACATAAAACATAGGAAAGAGTATTATCTGAGAGAGCTCCATATCTTTTTTTCCAGTAATTTTTGAGTGTGATCCATCTACAAGTCTGACCGCTTTGGATGTGGAAGCCTCTTGATAGCTGACCAGAGCATTGGTGCCTCCGATCATGTGATTAGAGGCTCCTGAATCTATGATCCAAGTGCTAAATCTCCCATTATTGGCAAGATGTGAGAATGATATATTACTTTGGTGTGTCGCGAGGTTGGTGTGCTGTTCTGAATTACCTTCAAGTAGTTTTTTTAGTACTTCAAATTGTTCCTTAGTGAATGGTTCAACCGACCTTTCGGATGTGGTAACAACATTATCCTTTTTCTCTTTATCTTTTCTTCCGTGTCCAGGTTTCAAATATGCAGACTTTCCATGAAGTTTCCAATGTTTATCTTTCAGATGCCCAATCTTCTTTCAATAGTCATATGTGGGACGATTTTATTTGAACTTTGTGATACTGGTGTTAACCCAAATAACTATATTGAAAACAAATATTATTATGCAGAAGTAAATAAATGGTTAAAATTCACACACTGAAAGGGGAATTACAACAAAAAGATAAAAAAAACTCACACTAGGTCGGATCTAAGGTGGTGGTTATGGCCATTAGGGGTTTGGAAGTTTTGGTAGATGATTGGGATGGTTGGGTGGTGGTTGTAACAAGGAAGGAATTTTTGGTGGTTGTTTTGGGGGTGGCAGGAAGTGTGGGATGGCTGAACAACCATATGATAGTAAGGGGAAGGGATTGTGAGGTTGCAGGATAGGGATATAACACCAAAAGGAGGGATTGATGGGTTGCGACAGCGAAGGTGGGGGTTTGGGACAGTGAAACCAACAAATTAGGTGGCTAAGACAATGAGGGGCAGCGAAGGGGAAGGGCGGTGGACTGTAGGAGAGCAGAGGGGAGGGGGTTGTCTGGGAACTGCGACAGCGAGGGGGATGTTTGGAAAGGTTGTGGAGCAGTTGGGTAAGGATAAATATCCCCGATCGAAATACAGTCGGAGCAGCACTTGATCTTTGGCGGACAGTCACCACCTCAAACGAGTTATAGCCGGAGCACCATCTCATCTTCAGATACAACTCTAGAATGGAAAACAGCCTCGACGGCTTGCTTGGACAAAAAAATGAAATTTGGACGATAGAAGTTGAACCATAAAACAACATGTAACATATTTATAATAAGTATTAGTAGTTAGAATATGAAGGAATTAAAATAGAAAGGAAATAGAATTAGGAAGGGAATAGAAAAAGTTAAGGGATCAAATAGGAAAAAAGGGTTCGCGGTACTGTAGCAGCTACAGTATCGAGACCCAATCTCCCGATTGTTTATATAGTTTAATTCAACATGCTCAAATCCGTGGTACTTGTAACACTTTCTGGTTGTGATAGATTTAGGGTTACAGATTGGTTCCCCCTGTTCTTCTCTTTGAATCTGCTCTTCCTTTGACAGGTTCTTCTCGGGTGTATTTTGGCTGTAAGATCCTGAGGTTGAACTTTGCTTGTAAGATGAAGTGGTCGCTCGGTGATGTAGTCCCTCCCTTTCTGAAGCTAGGGTTTGAAGTTTCTGTTAGTAATAAGGTGGTAGGAACTCGCGATGTTTTTCCCGCTTCATCTTCATATTTTATATGTGGCCTCCTTTCGACCTTCTTTAATACCAGATTTCCAAATTTCATGGCCTTTCTTCTTCATCACTGAAAATCTTTCCTATGAAAAGGGCTAAAATTCTCGTCATTTGCTCCTCTTTGGCTTTCCCCGACACCATCGAGGGTAAGTCTCTTCTGGGTGTCATCAACAATGTCCGCCAATTTCCATTGAAGTTGGCGGATCTCTCATTGTTTCTCTTTTCGGGTAGGCTCGGACATGTTTCTGTTTGGTGGCATGGCTATGGTTTAGGGTTGAGAGGTGAAATTGGGAGCATGAGACTAATTGAAGGTGTAGAAAATTTAATTTGGGGTTGCTGATTTTTTAAATTTAGCAAAGAGAAATCAGGATTAGGTCAAAATTTGGCTATGGTTTTGTGGTTGGCCGAAATAAATTTTTTTTTGGTTTATGACAGATGCCAGAAAATCCTAGGATATGAGTAGGGTGGGCTAGCTCTTATACAATTGATACCAGAGTTAAACCAAACCACGATAGAGAAAGCAAATATTATCGTTTAAAAGCATATAAACGGTTATACTTCACACACCGAATGGGGAACTACAACAAATACGACACAGAAACTCACACTAGGGAAATGTGGTGGTGGTGGCTATTAGGGTTTTGGAAGTGTTGGTAGATGGTTGGGTAGTGGTTGTAACATGGAAGAGATTTTGGGTGGCTGTTTTTGGGGTGGCAGCAGGCGTGCGATGGCCGGATATCGATATGATAGCTAGGGGAAGGGATTGTGGGGCTAAAATGGTGATGTCAGATGGCATGACAAGGGCAGAATAACAAAAGGAAGGATTGGCATGTTGAGGTAGCGAAGGTGGGGATCTGGGACAACAAAGAAGGTGACCGGGACAACGAGGGGCAGCGAAAGGGAAGGGCTGTGGACTGCGGGACAGTTGAGGGGAGGGTTGTATATTTTGAACCCACAGGCGGCATCAAAGGGGGGGGGGGGGGAGTTTGTGAAAGAGTTGGGTAAGGATAAATTTCCCCGCGGGATCTTAATACAGCCGGAGCAGCACTCGATCTTTGGGGGACGGTCACCACATCATAAGAGTTATAACCGGAGCGCCTTCTCATTTTCGGATACAGCCCTAGAAAGGAAAACAACCTTGACAACTGACTTGGACATAAATCTAAAACCTGGGAGGCAGAAACAGAACCCTAAGACAATAAAACAACATATAGTACTAGTAGTTATAATATGAAGGGAATAGAAAAATGCAAGGGATCAAATAGGAAACAAAATGGTCTGCAATATTGTAGTAACTACAGTACTGCGACCCAATATCCCATGTCACTTTGAGTCACGATAAGATCATGAAGTCTGGTTTCAATCTTGAATAATTTTGTAGTTTTCTCAATGTTGGAATATGCTTATCCGGTAACCTCCCATATTTCTATGGCAATTTTGTGGAACAAAAAATTTTCTCTCACTTCAGTGGTCATTAAGTTGACTAGTCAGGACTTAATATAGTCTTGAATTTTCTGTGTAGTTGTTGGGGTCAATGATCTTAGAAACTGTGCTCTCTTTTTTGAGTTGTTCCTCTTTTCCTTTACAACAAATGTACAAAAACTCAGAATGAGACTATTGAAAGAAGTTATGATTATTGAGTTTATGATTCGTGATAAAGTCAGAGAGTTCAAGAGTCGTCTGGATAGAATTCGTGGTCTCTGATTTAGAATTAACCTTTAGAGTATAACTTGATGTCTTCATCCCGTACTTTGTCATAAATCCTATGCACGTCTAAGTCTGGAAGCAACCGAATGATTGTGGCATACAAGAACAAGGTTGCGATAGCTGGGAAACCGGTGACAAATTGCACCAGGAAGCCAATGTAAGGGTCTGAAGGGTCAGATTGCGCCTGTGAAGAGGTATTGCATATAAGAATCAGAGGATTTGGATGCAGACGATGGGTTCACGACGTACAGTGATGCAATACAGAGCACTCAATTCGATGATTTTGAAGCAGACGACAATCCGAACACAAACGATAGGATCATGACTTATGGTGATGAGAAATAGTTAGGATTCATATTTGTTGGGAAACCGAAGAAAGGAGTGGATATAATAACGATGGAGGCTGTTGGAGAGGCTCCAACAGTTGTTGGAATGAGCAAAGGAGGGCTTGCAGGTTGAAGGAGAGTTAGGGTTTGTTTCCTTGCTCTGATACCATGTTGAAAAACAAACTTTTGAGAGTAAAAATTCTTTTTTTTAATTATTCACATGTAGGGTACATATATATATAGAGAGAAATCAATTCTTTCTAATTTACAAACTTACCAAATATGTTTAGTCTAAATTAGAAAATGAAATAATTTTGGAATAAAAAATAAACATAAAATAGGAAGGGAATAAAATTAAGAAAGTTGTTTACAAAGATATTTTGAATCCAATCATTTCATTATTTTGTGAAACAGCCAGCCAACCTGCAATGGAGAGGAGTTGAACCTTTTCAGCTTTCCACGATACACACACACACACTCAACCATCGAGCCACCATAGTTTATACATGATCTATCTCTTAACTTCCCTAAAACTTTTATAATTATGTTCGTGTTGGAATGAGCTGTGTTATCCTGAATATAGTTAGTTTCAACTATAGAATTTCAATTTGGTTATTTTACCAACCTCTCTTAAATTACTATCCTATGGTAATTTTTTTATAAAATTTGTTTTATAATCATATCATGCAAAATACAACTATATGCTATTAAGTTTTCTTGTTTTATCCTAATAGTTCTGCTGAATAACTCCTCTTTACAAAACTAATGTATCATTGATTTCGATGCTTCGGGCCTGTTTGGCGCAGCTGCAGATTCTCAGCTTTTCAGCTGCAGCTGCGCTGCCCCAGGAAGCAGCTG